>NC_142569.1:5066447-5369736 GCF_041283825.1 Pyrus communis
CCCTAGCTAGACAATTAATGAAGAAACATCGAGGAAGAATGGTATATATATACCTAAATAGATAGATAGGCGAAGCGATATCTCTCCACAATTTCGAATCCCCTTTGTCGTCTTCTTCTATTCGTCTTTGGATGAGGAGAAAAGAAACGCAAATTAATTAGAGGGGAGTGTTTAAGAGAGTGAAGAGGGGAAGAGAGAGAGTGGTTTTTTTCCTTCTCTCCGGAGCCCTGTGCTACTAATAAAAAAAAAAACTGGCAGAATCTATATATATGGTGTTTGTTAACATAAGAATTAACTAGCATTTGCCTACGCATTTTGTGTGTATGAACACATTTTTTTAGAAAATGAGAAGGGGAGAGAGAGAGAGAGAGAGAAAGAGAACGTGTGGGGGGGGGGGATTTTTTTTTTTTTTTGGTTTGTTTTTTTTTTTTTTTTTAATATTGGAGGTATTTTAACATCACCTGTATGTGAGGTTTCAATAAAAAACAGTAAAATTTGGACTTGTGAAATTACATTATTGCCCATCATTTTTTTTGTGTGATAGAAGACTAATTTGTCTTTTCACCCTCTTTTGGTTAACAAAGAGGATTTTATTAATTAGTAAAGATTAAGCACATTATGTATGGTAATATTAAAAATAGAGAAAGTAATTAGGCAAAATAATATATAGAAACTTAATTATAACAAACCACAAGCTAGTGGCTCAGTGGCAAAGGGCGGATTACGAGGCTTACTTAAAACTAAAAACTGGAGGTCTTGGGTTCAAAACCCGCTGCTGGTGTGGAAGCCAGACTTATGGTCAGGAGGAAATTGAAATGTCTCTGTGACAATTAAAATTGACATATGACCTTGTGAAAGAATGACATATGACCTTTTGCAAGTTAGAGCTCAAGATGTTGATTCACCACTATTCTCATAGGGAGACTTTGGATGAAGTCCCTTGATAGGAGCATATTTATGCGACTTAGTTAGCTTGTTTTCTTGCATTTGCATAGTTAATTTCTATTTATTATAGTGATTTAAGCTATTTTCGTGTGTTTGTAGGATTAAATGGCAAAAGAGGCAAGAAAATGCATTTTGGAGATATTTGGAGCAGTTTTGGGCTTGGAATGGATAGCTTGCATATGGAGCAAGGTGGATGGATGAATTTGAAGTCAAAAGAAGCTAGGAACATGCTACAAATCTGGAGAAACAAGTTCAAGACAAAGAAGATAAGGAAAGAGCAAGAAACATGGAACATTATCCAAACAATGCACCACCCTTTCTAGAATTCCTAGAAAGGTGGCGCATCTCCCTATTCTAGAAGCTCTAGAACCTGCAATCATTTTCCCTTCAGATTTTGGTGTACCCTAGTCCTTTTCCCACCTGAATTCTACCAAACCCTAGACCTAATTCTAAGGGTTTTCAGCTGTGCATCATATATATACATGTTTATGCCGCAAAAAAGCATCCATCCATCCATTCATTCACTCATTCATTCATTCATTCAGCCATCTCACACCATAATTCATACCACAAACACCTAAATCTCTCTAGTGCCGCAACAAGGAAGGAAGGAGAAGAAGAGTGTCGTGCAATCTGCCATCCAAAAGGAGCCGTGCCTGCCATTGGAGTGTAGGGTGTTTCTGGGTTTTTTCTATCCTTAGTTTTAGTTCGATGTTTATTTTAATTTGGTTTTCAATTATGATGAACATGAGGAACTAATTTCTTTATAGTTGGAGGTGAATTCGAAGCCATGATTATATGTTTTATATGAATTGATTATGTCCAGTTATTGTTTCTTGAGTCTTGAATGTGATTTGCTTATCTGAGTTATCAAAACTTGTTTATGTATGTTGATTAAGGGTCGACACTTAATTTGCATGCATGAATTTGATGCTAGAGTATAAGAGAGTTTTACCTAATCGTTATGAACTTATATTCACAAGTAGTGGAAGTCACTAGTCATGATTGTGTTAAGTAAATCCTTGGCATGAGTATCATGATTTTCATAGTTACAAATGCCTCGTCAATGCTTATGGTTTTCAAAGAACTTAATGACCTTTGATATGTCTTTCTATAATGCTTTTCATAGTTAGGGAACTTGATAAGTTTGGTTGCGATGCATATTCCATCCAATTCAATGAGTTAAGAAAAATCTGAAGATTAATTTGTGCTTTTCACGGTTAATTTGGGGCATTGTCATTCATAGTCTAAAGGAATAATAACTGGAAATTGGTTTGTATGCATATGTCATGTGTGGAGAATGACCCTCTAACTAACCTTTCACCCTTTTCAATTTACCAAATTCGTTTTTATAAAGTGTTTTATGCAAAGTTTCTGTTTTAAGTTTTAAATTCGTCAAAAACAATCCCTCTTACATTGAGTCTTGTTATTTGAGTCAAAATCTGTTTTCTTTTAGTCTCTTGAGTCAAGTTAAGTCTTATATTCGTAAGAATCACTTGTTAGGTCTAGAATTGAGTTTTTTTTTTATTGTTTGTTGTTGTTTTGAGTGTTTTGAGTCAGTTTTGAGTCTATAGAGTCTAGTTTAGTGTTTTTAAGTCTTATTTGTGTTGATTAGCATCCCTAGTTAATCTTCGGTCTAGAACGATTCCTACTTACATATATACTACAATTGTTAACACTAGGGTTTAATTTGTGTGTCAAGTTAATTTTCACATCATCCTTATCTATGACTGAAACCTTGTTGGTTTTCAATTTTTTATCGAAGTCCTTGAAATTAATGTGGTAATTTATTTCTATATATGTTACTATATTTCTTAAATTAAAAATTGAAATTTATAGTTGTTTATATTAATGAGATTTTAAATAAAAAACAATAATTTGTGGGATTAAAATATTAAAATATAAATATTGTGATGTGACATCCCACATCGCCCAGGGGGTGATCCTTATATGTACATTCCCATCCCTACTTAGCACGAGGCCTTTTGGGAGCTCACTGGCTTCGAGTTCCGTAGGAACTCCGAAGTTAAGCGAGAAGGGGGTGAGAGCATTCTCAGGATGGGTGATCCATCGAGAAGTTCTCGTGTGAGTTCCCAAAAAACAAAACCGTGAGGGCGTGGTTAGGGCCCAAAGTGGACAATATCATGCTACGGTGGAGTCGGGCCCGGGAAGTGCTCCCGCTCGGGCCGGGATATGACAATTTGGTATTAGAGCCTAACCCTGGTCGCGTGTGTGCCGACGAGGACGTCGGGCCCCTAAGGGGGGTGGATTGTGACATCCCACATCGCCCAGGGGGTGATCCTTATATGTACATTCCCATCCCTACCTAGCACGAGGCCTTTTGGGAGCTTACTAGCTTCGGGTTCTGTAGGAACTCCGAAGTTAAGCGAGAAGGGGGCGAGAGCATTCCCAAGATGGGTGACCCATCGGGAAGTTCTCATGTGAGTTCCCAAAAAACAAAACCGTGAGGGCATGGTTGGGGCCCAAATCGGACAATCATGCTACGGTGGAGTCGGGCCCGGGAAGTGGTCCCGTCCGGGCCGGGATATGACATGTGACATCCCACATCGCCCAGGGGATTGGATCCTGTAAGCCTTATATATATATATATATATATTCTCATCTCTACCTAGCACGAGGTCTTTTGGGAGCTCATTGGCTTCGGGTTCCATCAGAACTCCGAAGTTAAGCGAGTAGTGCGCGAGAGCAATCTCAGGATAGGTGACCCACTGGGAAGACGAGGTTTTTTGGGAGCTTACTGGCTTCGGGTTCCATCTAAACTCCGAAGTTAAGTGAGTAGCGCACGAGAGCAATCCCAAGATGGGTGATCCACTGGGAAGTTCTCATGTGAGTTCCCATAAACAAAACCGTGATGATGTGATCGGGGCCCAGGCGGAGATGTGACAAATATACTATTGTGTGTGTGTGTGTGTATATAAACATGGGTACATTCATCAAAATTAACCAATAAATTATTGTACCAAAACATGGGTACATTCTTCAAAACTACCAAAAAAAAAAAGATATTAGGCTTAATAACATTAATGAACTTCTTTATTTAAACTTATATGGGTAAATTATTTTTTCTTTGATTTAAGTTTAAAAATGGATTAGAAAACAATTGAATAGATTTTATATTAAAAAAAGGGTACATTTTACATATAGCAAATTGGTATATTTAAGAATGAGCACATTTTAAGATTAAAAATTTGAAAAAAAATTACATGAATGGCTTAATTAAAAAATTGAAAACATTTTTTTTTTAAAAAGAAAATGGGTACAAACTTATTCTAATTTTTTTATTTATTTTGGAAATATTTTGAATTGAAATTAATAGTTAGGAGTTTAATAAAGGCGTGAGTATTAAAATTCTAAATAAATTATTAATTTTTATTTTAAAAAATTATGTAACTGACATGTAAATTCATTATAACATTAATGCTAGGAACTTTGATCAAAATCTAAAAACTAATAAGGTTTCAGTCAATGAACATTAGTAACTAGAGACTGGATACTAATTTTTCCATTCTCATAAATGGGTATTGAGAAGTTGATTCACTTATTAAGTAACGCCAAAGACACCAAATTTGTTCAATAAATTTCTTACTGAAGAAAATACAAAAAATAGGTGAAAGCATCAAATGGAAGTTAGAGATGCACATAATCAGATAACAAGGTGTTTGATTGTAAAATTAGGCCAAATAGCACTAATAGTACTCCTTGTAGCGTATGCCATGGTTGAGTTTCATTGTGCTCTTTACGTCTAATCACCTCAAAGAGCGTATGCCATGCTTGAGTTTCATTGTGCTCTTTACGTCTAATCACCTCAAAATGAAAAATCATTCTCTTCGACTGTCAATATGATTTAGATTTAGAGAGCTATCCATTCTAATTTAATAATCTGTATCTGTACTAAACGAGGCTTAAGAGAAGAAGATTGACACCATAAGGAGATTCACGAATATGAAATCAAACAAAGCAAGATGGCAAAAAATAGATTAAACAATAATGTTTTGGGTGTTACATTTTCTGTATTTTTTGTCATTATAGACAATGTGACATGCATGCGGTTCATGATAAACAGGATCCGAGGTTTATATGCTCCAGAATACTTTTCCTAGATTCATTTCATTTGATGAATTGACTGGTAGCTTTCACCGGAGGACTTTTCGAAGTGTTAGATCCGCAATGTGTTCAAAGTTGGATTCTTGGATTCTGGTGATGACAGAGTTGGAAGGAAACTAGTCATAATTAAGCATCTGGAAAGGAAAAGAAAAATAACCCGAAAACACGAACTTGCGAAGGGAAAGGTACAGAAGTAGCTAATAATGTGATTATCACCAAGAACATCCTTCTCAAAGGCCATTCTAATGTTTCTGTTACCTGTTTTTTTTTTATGTCCGGAGACGAAATGATCTTCAAAACCATCGAGTCTCCTCTTCTGAATGAACTGTAAAGAGATAAAAAGAATAGGGATCACAAATGTAGGTCCAGAGTGTTGGGGCTTAAAAAGACTTCACTACTTTGGAGATGTTTATCTCACAGAGAAGAATGTAATACAGCGGAATTGATAGGCAAGAGAAAGAAATAATACTCAAAGTATTACACAAGATTTTTATTCACTCACAAACTTAGTACAAGAGGAAACACTCAAACACTCTTAGAAGCTTTGTTGCTTCTTCTCACTTCTCACTTGGCACTCTCACTTCTCACTACTTGCTCTCTTGGTTTTTACATCACATAGCTTAGCACCTCACCTATTCATAGGCAAGGTTTGCCAACTTTGGCATTGCTAGAACTTTCTAGCTAATGCTTAACAACCACACATTTTTACAAGATTCTAGATCTTTCTACAAAAAACCTTAGATATTTATGCATGCATTCCACCAACTTGAACTTTGCTAGAACTCTCTAGCATGTGCGTAGATCTTTCTTTGTGTATGGGCTGGATCAATTGTCTTGGGCCAAAATAAGATTACAATTCAACACAGAGGAGATGTGGAATTCAATAACCTTCTTTTTCTTTTCTTTTCATGTTACAAAAATAGAATCAGGGTAAATTCATCAAATTCGAAATGCCAAATTCGCACAGCCCAAATTCGAAAGACAAAAATGTTCATCACAAAAAGACTTACAGGTCTAAGACACAGACTCAAGTATCATGAATCTGCACAAAGATGGTTTCATGCGCAACAACTAGGAAAAAAAACCTTAGAAAAAGTAAGAAATCAAGCGAATACACTTACGTAGTTGTGTTGTCTTGCCTCTGTGTGAGTTTCGGTATCCATCAATCGTTTGTTTTCATGCACAATAACAGTATGTAGCAAAGGAACTAGGAAACACAAAAGTTATTAAATGCAAGTGAACTTCACTCTGAATCTCGAATATCAAGTATAGGGGAATTTTGTCTCAAACAAAATTAGACAGACACCTATTGTATATTTGTGTCTACAAATGTGAATCATTATATTCATATTTTTGAACAGAGATTGCTGGAAAGGAATTGGCACGTAGTTCTTATATGTTTAAGTGGTGACCTTCTCAGGCCTCTTCCAAGTGACCATTTCACGATCAAAAGGGTTGAATAAAGCTCTGTTGTGCCTTGGTCCGTTCGTTAGTGCGGAACCGAGATTCAGATTACAACCTCACCAAAATCACACACAGTTGAATAGTTTAAAATACAAGAAATAAAGACACCGAAAAATTTACGAGGTTCGGCAAAAACCTGCCTACGTCCTCGGAGAGATATTGCTCTTCACTATGAGAAAAACAGTACAAGTTACACATGAGTTAAATCGACATAACCCAATCCCATAACCCTTGTACACCCACTCACAGAATTTTCCCAAGAGCCTCACTCTACCCCAAGAGTTCTTTCACAATAGATCTTTCACTCTAGCTCTCTTGATTTCTCTCACCCATGCCCATGGTAGAGCCAAATGCTCACCATCTCTTTGGATGCTTTACATCTCTTCCTTGGATGATTTCCCTTCCTCCATCCGTTCCTTTTAATACCTAGCCAAATAATTATGGCTTTGAAAAAAGCCACAAAACAAGGAGCAAAGTAAGTCACAAAACAAGCCACAAAACAAGCCACAAAACAAGGAAACATAATCCTCATCATGATGTTCCCTCATCAATATTGTTTTGTTTCCTAGCCTAATTTGGCCACTATCCAACAAGCTCTGATTGCTATATCACTGCGTTTAAACTTCACATTCTACTCTTCAAACGTGAAGCTCTGAATAGTGAACCCATAAACAATAAGAGCAAACAGCAGATCCATATGAATGAAAAAACACAGACAACAGACTATGTAAACCCTTCAGCACGCAGAAAGTGCACCGCATACGGAGTCCAATACAAGCTCTACCGCAAAATGAATAAATATAAATTTGGAATATTTAATTATTTTCAAGTTTATATGTATACTTAAAACATCATGTTTCTTGTTTCTCTCTAAACCTTAGGGGGTGTAGTTAAACTTGGATTAATAAAAGACGTTTCAAAGCGAAGGGAACATTAACGAAGGGATAAGTTAATATCATCCAATACATCATTTTGAGAAAACTCAAATATATCGGTGCCAACGAGTATTCCAACAATCAATATTTGTGCGTCCAAAGCATCACGGGCAGATGTAGAAAACTACCATATCTGTGTGAAAAACAGATACCATGCATCAATTAACAGCAACAAACACACAAGTAGCAAAAACAATCGAAAAATTGAAACTTCTCGTCGTCGAAGCTGTTGAAACTTACTCTTCGATCAAACCAAACCAATAACAGAAAACATGAACAACGGAAGCACACTTTATTGATTGAATAAAGGAATACAAGAAAACTCACACATACAAATAGTTTTCTTGTCACATAAGTCTCTCACACACTATATCCACATTAACTATACCCTAACGTTAAGGACCCTTTTTATACTAAATCAAAACCTAATCCAAACTGAGTTGGAATCCTAAACCTATCTGAAACTTGCGTCCAAGTTTCCCATACCTATTACAATTAGAACTCCCACACCAGTTAGGAACCCTTCTCGGATTCTATACCAACTTCTAACAAACTCCACCTTGGTAAGAACTCCGCCTCGAGACTTCTTCTGCTTCCATCGCTCCACCATTTTCAAGTATCAAACCTGTCTTACATGCACCAAACCCAGACAATGACTGAATTTTGATGCACCAACCACCTTTGTTAACATATCTGCAGGATTATCAGCTGAAACAATTTTCTTTACAAGAATCTCGCCTTCAGCTATAATCTCCCGAACAAAATGATATCTTACATCTATATGTTTGGTTCTTGCATGATGCACTTGATACTTCGCCAAGTAAATAGCAATTTGACTATCACAATGCACATCTATCTTGCGCTGTTTAACTCCCAAATCTGCTATTAATCCCAGTGTCCAAATAGCTTCCTTAATTGCTTCTGCCATTGCCATATATTCAGCTTCTGTAGTTGATAAAGCAACAGTTGGTTGTAGAATTGATCTCCAACATATAGGACCATTCGCCATGGTAAACACATATCCTGTGGTAGATCTTCTTTTGTCTAAGTCACTAGCAAAATCAGAATCTACATATCCAATAGAGAACTTCTCGATTCCTTTATCATTCCGCTCAAAACAAATTCCCGTGCTCCTTGTTCCATGCAAATATCGCAGTATCCATCGAGCAGCTTCCCAATGCATTTTTCCAGGATTATGCATAAATCTACTTACTAATCCAACTGCATGAGCAATATCAGGTCGAGTACACACCATGGCATACATCAACCCTCCAACCAAACTAGAATAAGGAATGTCCTTCATCTTAGTCCTTTCTTCATCAAACTTAGGGCATAACTGCGTGCTCATCTTGAAGTGAGAGGCCAGAGGTGTACTTACAGGTTTGGTTTCATCACGGATGCCAAACTTGTGTAGCAATCTTTCCACATACTGTTTCTGTGATAAACACACCAGCCCTTTCTTTCTATCTCGTGTGATTTCCATCCCCAAAATTTTCTTTGCTTCGCCAAGATCTTTCATCTCAAACTCATTTTGCATCTGAGTTTTGAGTTTTGAGATTTCTGTTTGATCACTAGAGGCAATGAGCATATCATCTACATAAATCAGTAAATATACATATGTACCTTCCCTTGTTTTCTTGTGATATACACAGTGATCGTATTGGCTCCTAGTGTAGCCAAAATCCTTCATAACCTTGTCGAACCTCAAGTACCATTGCCTCGGTGATTGCTTCAAACCATATAGAGATTTGTTGAGCTTGCATACTAGATTCTCCTTTCCTTTCTCTTTGTATCCTTCTGGTTGACATATGTAAATTTCTTCAGACAAATTTCCATGCAGAAACGCAGTTTTTACGTCCAATTGTACTAATTCGAGATCGAACTGTGCCACCAGTGCTAGGAGGATTCGAATGGATGAATGTTTCACCACGGGAGAGAAGATTTCATTGTAATCTATTCCCTCTTTCTGAGCGTAGCCTTTTGCTACTAATCTGGCTTTAAACCTTACTGAACTTGCATTATTTATTCCATCTTTCTTTGCATACACCCATTTGCATCCAATGGCCTTTCTTCCCTTAGGTAGCTCCACCAGGTCCCAAGTTTTGTTCTTCTTTAGTGACAACATCTCATCATCCATAGCTTCATGCCAATTTTTAGCTTCTTTACTCCTTGATGCTTCTGTGAAATCTGTAGGGATGTCTACTTCGATTACTGTCAATGCGTAGGCTATACAGGAGACGCAATCTTTGAATTTAGCAGGAAGCCCAACCTCCCTTTTTCCTTTTCTCTTGGCGATACACTCTTCTTGATCTGGTACATCATTAATCATACTGTCCTCTTCTTGCTTTTCTTCTTGATCGACACTGATTTGATCCTCATTGTCGTGTTTGTCTTCATCTCTTGAATGTTTAGTTTGTTCTTTTGCTAGCTCCACCTCTTGCACAATCTTTCGATCTTCTCTTAGTTGCATATGGGTTTCATTAAACGTCATATTTCTGCTTATTACAACCTTCTTGAGTTCTGTACTCCACAATCTGAATCCCTTGACGCCACTGTTAAACCCTAGAAAGATAGCCTTCCTTGCTCTCGGGTCTAATTTATTTTCTTTCACATGGTAATATGCATCACACCCGAATACCCTTAGTCTGTCATAATCTTGAGCAATTTGTCCTGACCATACTTCCATTGGAGTCTTTCCGTTTAAGGCTGAAGAAGGAAGACGATTTAGAATGTGACATGCATAACTCAATGCTTTTGCCCAAAAACGTTTATGCAGTTTTGCTTGTGACAGCATACATCTGACCTTTTCTAACAGTGTTCGATTCAACCGTTCTGCAATTCCGTTCTGCTAAGGAGTTTCTCTAACACTGAAATGTCGTGTTATACCTTCCTTTTTGCAGGTTTCAAAGAAGGGATCAGACGTATACTTTCCCCCATTATCACTTCTTAAGACTTTCAATTTTTTCTCAGTCTTCCTTTCGACTGTGTTTTTCCATTCTAAGAAAATATCCAGCACCTCATGTTTGTGCTTCATCATATAAATCCATGCTCTTCGTGAGTAATCATCAATGAAGGATACGAACCATCTCTTTCCTCCTAGGGATTCATTCTTCGCAGGCCCCCAGACATCTGAGTGTACATAATCCAGGATTCCCTCCGTTTGATGTATTGCCGTGCCAAAACTTACTTTGGTTTGTTTGCCAAGGATGCAATGTTCACAAAAATCGATCTTCCCACTTTTGGCTCCCTCTAGGACCCCTTGTTTAATCAATCCTTGCAATGCCTTGTTTCCCACGTGCCCTAGCCTCATATGCCATAGACAAGATGTATCTGATTGATCACTTGCTGCTACCATAGCCATCGGAGATTCAATAGTGGTGCCTTCTAACAAATAAAGCAAACCCCTTCTTGGCGCTTTCATTATCACTAATGCTCCTCTTGCAACCTTTAATGTTTGTTTTTCTGAGTAGAATTTACAATCTTGATCTTCAAGAGTTCCAAGCGAGATTAAATTCTTCTTAAGATTTGGGACATATCTCACCCCTTGTAGCTCTCGGACTACACCATCATGGTGTCTGATTTTAACACTACCAATTCCTTTCGTTGCACATGGATTATCATCCCCCATATATACCATTCCAGTGAGGGTCTTAAACGAAGAAAACCAATGACGTTGAGAGGTTATATGATGCGTGCATCCAGTATCAAGCACCCAGTGATTCATATAATTTATTCCGTCTAATGCAGTTAGGGCACAGACGAAATCTTCATTGTTAGCCTCGACAATGTTTGCCTCTGAGTCTTCATATTTCTTCTCTTTGTTCTTGGCTCTGATTTTGGGACAATCCTTTTTCCAGTGCCCTTTCTCATGACAGAAGGCGCACTCATCTTTATCGAGAAACTTTCTGTTGCTTGAGGCACCTCTCAAACGAGACTTGCCTTTCTTCTTAAATGCTGGTTTTCTTTCCTTTGATCTTCCTCTTACCATTAGTGCTTCGGAATTGTTTCTCTCTTGTCTGTCTAAATTGCGGACTTCATGATTCATCACTGCGCTTGAGATTTCATCAAACTTAAGAGTTTCTCTACCATAAATCCATGTCGTAACAAACGACTCGTAAGATTCAGGTAGGGAATTCATCAGAATCAACGCTTTATCTTCATCTTTGATCGTCTCTTCTAGATTCAGAAGTTCAACAATCATCTTGTTAAATTCTTCAAGATGGTCAATCATCTTAGTTCCTTCCTTGTACTGAAAACGATACAATTTACTCTTAAGATAAAGTCTATTTTCTGCACTCTTCTTCAAGTACTTCGATTCCAACGTATCCCATAGTTCTCTAGCTGATGAGATATTCATTACACCATATTTTTGTGCTTTTCCAAGACATAGTCTAATCGTGGAACATGCATGTGCATTCAGCCGCTGCCATTCCTCCTTCTTCATTGTTATAGGCATGTCTTCAAGCACCACCAGTAAACCTTGTTGAATCAGTACATCCTTTACTTCGCACTGCCACATAGCGAAGTTATTTGTCCCAATGAATTTCTCGATCTCAAACCGAGCACTTTGCACCGAAGTCTTGGTTACCTCAGTACCCCTATCATCTCCACTTTCAGTTTTTGTCATCGTTTTGATTTGACCACGCAACCTAAAGCTCTAGATACCACTTGTTGAAACTTACTCTTCGATCAAACCAAACCAATAACAGAAAACATGAACAACGGAAGCACACTTTATTGATTGAATAAAGGAATACAAGAAAACTCACACATACAAATAGTTTTCTTGTCACATAAGTCTCTCACACACTATATCCACATTAACTATACCCTAACGTTAAGGACCCTTTTTATACTAAATCAAAACCTAATCCAAACTGAGTTGGAATCCTAAACCTATCTGAAACTTGCGTCCAAGTTTCCCATACCTATTACAATTAGAACTCCCACACCAGTTAGGAACCCTTCTCGGATTCTATACCAACTTCTAACAGAAGCTTCTTCTTACCACTTCCAAACCCTTGGCTTCAACATCCATTTGTTTAGTGACACTTACACATTAAAGTTCCAGCCAACTTCCTCTATCAAGTCACAAGACTTGAAAAAAAAGAATGTGAATTCAGCAGCTATCAAGCCTTTTAGCCTACGCCCAATGATCGAAAACACGAAGCCAAAATGCATAAAACGTAAAATCAAACCTTCAAAACAAAACCGATGTCTCATGCGATTATATTACGGGCTTTATATTTACGTCTTGGCTACAAATCAGTAAGCCCATGAGATTATATTATTTTTCTCCCTTTCTCTCCATGGAGAGCAACGTACATGACGCACGTCAAATATATGATGAAGAATTAGTTTGCCTACAAACTCTAGATATCATAGAGTTCGTCTTCGTATATCATCAAGTTCAAATTCAATACATCTGAATTGTTCATTGGACGAGTAATAAACTTTTTGAGTGTTCCTTGATAAGTGTAGACATCAAATAGAGTGTGAGTGTGTGCCATGTCAGCTAAATATAGTTGAGAATTGTTAGTAGTTAGCTGAGTTGTTAAAAGTTAGTTAGAGGTGAGCTGTCTAAGTGTAAAATGCTATATATAGCATATCTTGTAAACATTTACATTTTACGAAACGCAATCTGAAAAGTCACAGCCATTTCTTTCATTCCTCTCTCTCTCTCTCTCTCTCTCTCTCTCTGTGCAATTCTTCATTTTCTTCATCTGATTCATATTAGTTAATATTCCTTAACAATGGTATCACTAAAAATAAAACTTAGCTAGACGAGAAAATCTCTAGTGTATCTTGCTCTTCAAGCATTAACAAATTTATAATGAAAAATCTTATTACTAGGTGATATTAGAACTATAAAATCTTTGAGGATCGTTATTAACAATGTTATTATAACTTTTCCAATCTAAAAAATTTTTGGTGAAAAAATTGAGGAAGAGGAAAGGCTACTCATTTCAAGGTCAGAGCATATCATAAATCTTTTAGAGGAATTACTGAGGGGCTCTTAGCCTCTTAATTTGTTGATACATATCGCTTAACATAAGGGGTTGCTGACAACAAAACTCAAATCTAAACCTTAGTTTAACAAATAAAACAATGTTTACCAACTTAATCAACTCTCAGTACCAGCTTATCCTAGTAAGAGTTGGTTTGTATGCTTATCATATTTCCCATTTTTCCAATTGAAAGCCAAGTGAAGAAAATATCTAGGAACAATTATTCAACAAACCCAACTTTTGTCGTTCTCACCCAGAAATAGGTGACCCATCAACGTCAGCTAATTTTTTTGGGACCTGGTTTCTTTACCCTCTCAATTTTCATACACTCTTGTCCCTTTCTATTTGTGCGGTCACGGTTAAGCCACGTCAACATTTTATATTACTATTGTTTTTTGTCTTATTATTTCTATAAAAAAAATCAATATAAAATATTGACGTGGTTTAACCGTGATCGCATAAAATAAAAAATGATGCAAGTGTATATAAATTGAAAGGACAGAGAAGCCGGGTCTATTTTTTTGCTAATAAAACTACAACTATTTCATAAAATTATTACCATAAAGAAACACAAATTTGCGTTTAATCTACTACAAAGAATCATTTATCGTCGATCTTTCTCATGACTTTGTATTACCAGTTTGAAATGTTATGGTGTCGGTGGAATTATTTT
This sequence comes from Pyrus communis, assembly GCF_041283825.1. Classification (NCBI taxonomy): domain Eukaryota; kingdom Viridiplantae; phylum Streptophyta; class Magnoliopsida; order Rosales; family Rosaceae; genus Pyrus; species Pyrus communis. The sequence goes on from NC_142569.1 coordinate 5,080,598, forward strand.
CGTAAAAAACATGATGACTGGTGAGATTTATTTTTTACTCTAAATTTCACCTCTTTCACTTATAATTGTATGCATCATTTGCATTGTGGGTATTTTAAATGTGGTGTGAGACACTGCAGACTTAACGAAATATAGTACTTACCCCCTCAACAATTAGTTTGAATTTCGATTCTTACTCATTCCTCAAAAAAATAAAATTACATTAAGATCACGTTTAATTACACTAAGATCATGTTTAAGTATTACAAATAATAAGCTATTTCATCATATAATCTACCTATGGATGCAAAAATTAAGGCTCAAGCAACGAGCCACTTCAATGCATCTTAAAAATACGGGAGTGGGGCTAAAATATACCAACATGAACGAGCCACTGCTAAGGAACATGGAGTGAGATACTGGGACTTGGAGCTCAAGCTTTTTATGCCTATAAAAGGCCTAGAATCCCACCCAAATGTGGAAGGGGAAAAGAGAAAAGAATGAGATCGTTCTATATTTTACAAGCATCCTGAACAAACATTGACTTAGCATTGGAGTGTTTTATTTCAGGCCTCCCTCTTTCCTCATTGATAGCAAATGAAAATAATGTCTAAAACTTTACAGCTTGTTGAAGATTACTTGTTGATGGAGAATTATAGTGACCGAATTTTTCCGCTCCAACACTACCACAATTGTATGGAGTTTTCAGCCATCGACTGACCACCCTCCCTCACATAAAGTCACAAAGAAACATTAGGGTTCGTCAAGGGCTTAGTCACTTCTGTTTTAATCTCACTGATAAGTTGTTAACCCTTAATTGTCCCTTCATAATACAAATTAGTACAACTCTAAGCAACAATATTTGGCATATTTGAAACTTAACATTCATTCTCTACCTTTGGATCGAACGACTTCAACTCCATCCTACGGTTCTGATCCTCTCTCATCCACAATTTTTCCACCATCCGAAACTCACACCCGTCAGTTTCTAGGTCCCACATAACTTCAAGGGCAAACCTTTTCCTCCAAAGAAAACGAAACCAAGGTGGACCCATCACAGTGAAACCCAATTACTACTGTCCACGTGTCAACGGTAAACGATAAAACTGGACAACTTGTTTTCACTTATCGTGGATCGTTCCTTCGACTGTCGGCAAAGTTCTCTCACTGCTTAGCTGTCACTCCACACAACCCTGACGCGCCCCGACAGGTGTCACTTTCCCATTCGCAAAGCAATCCTCCCATGGGATCCGAATCCTTCCCGTCATGTGTTCGAACCAAAAACCACACTATATAAACCCCCACACATACGACACCCTGTTCGTGTCGGCAGAAAACAGCGCATTAATTCAAGCCGTCGAGAGATATTTTCCCGAGAAAACCCCGCGCCGTCTGAGCTTTTCCCGGAAAATTTCAGCCGAATTTCCCTAACCAAAAAATGATGAAGCGGAGGTCCAATGCAAACGGCAGAGCGCGGGATAGCGCCAACAATACGACGCCGTCCTCGACGTCGGTCGACGAGGAAGTTGCGTGGGAAATGAGGCCCGGAGGAATGCTGGTGCAGAAGAGGGGTGAGAAATCGGACGCTCCGGCTCCGAATTTGCGGCTTCGGATTGCTTTCGGTGCTCTCCGTTACGAGATCTCGGCCAGTGCTCAGTCCACATTCGGTAAAAATGACATTGATTTACCGTTTCGTATTCTTTTATTTATTTATTTATTTTTGCTTTCTGTTTGGCTTCCAAGAAAATGGGGGTAAAAATAAGAATTATCATAGCATTTTCTCGCTAACCAAACACAATACTAATGATCACTAAAGCTTATGTTACTTTGATCGTATTCCAAGTTAATTACTCAATGTCATGCATTTAATTTGTCAACATATAATTGTGTGTGGTTGACTTGTAATGCAATGGATCGTTTTATGAACAATTTGGAGAACAAAGTTGATTACATGCATTGACGTTGGCGGAGCATTGCTGTGATTGTATTCCAAGCTAATTGTCATGCTTTGAACTTTTAAGTATAAGATCGTTCGACGATTGACTTTAAAATACCCTCACAGTAATATCTCCAACTTTATAATCTGGAGGGGAAAAAATATTAGATTACTCCACTTGCAATGTTGGTGGCGGAGGGTGGTGGTGAACTGTGAGGGTAAAGTGGTAAATTGACGTGGAAATTGACTGAACCAAACTCTACAGGGGAGTTGAAGAAGGTTCTTACGGCAGAGACGGGGTTACAGCCTGGCGAGCAGAGGCTGCTATTCAGAGGAAAAGAGCGAGAAAACGGCGAGTACTTGGACATGTGCGGAGTCAAAGACCGGTCAAAAGTCGTACTGGTGGAGGACCCAGCGAGCATCGAGAGGAGGGCCGTTGAGATGCGTAGGAATGCCAAGATCCAGGCCGCACATCGCGCCATACTGGACGTGTCCAGGGAGGTTGACAAGCTTGCGGAGCAGGTGAGCAAAAACCCAAACTTCCACTTGGTCATTTGATCACTGTTCACTTTTGTTTTTGTAATGTGTGTTTTTGGGTGGTACAAAAGTAGTGTGGAGTAAGGTCAGCCGTTAGATTCGAAGTGTGATGATTCGTCAAAAGTGGGTGAGACAGCTGGGTTTGGGTGTAGAATCTTGACCGTTAAGTTGGGGTTTAGAGGGGTCCCTAAGATTGATTAAAATGATTAGAGAGGTCATTTAAACAGAAGATAAATGTTAAAAAGACTTTCATTAAATAAGACTTTTTATGGGCTTTTTGTAACCGTACAGTTTAACGTTAATTCTCATGCCAACATTATAAAATATTGTGCTAAAAATATAAAACAGTAGAGTTCCACTTTTGTGAGAGTTTCCTTAGCATTTTTCTAAACAGAACTTGCTTTGTGGGGCATCTCAGAGTAGAAAATTTATATGCAACTAACACATTAATGTGGTGGTATTCTAAACAATTGATGGAATAACCTGTGAGAAAATTAAAAGTTATGAATACCCATGATAAACTTAAAATAAAATCATATTAGTATGTTGGACCTCACAGTTTCATATAAGTTTCTCTCCATTAAGCATAGATTTGAAAACACGATACAGTCATTAAGCGGTGATTTGGTGAATGCCCAGTTGAAATTTGTGAGTGAACCACTGGTTGGTTGGTGCGGTTGTTAAATCATGTAATTAAATTGGTAAATATGGTTTGGAAGTTTGTATTACATTACAAGCTTCAGATTGGTTTGGTGTTGAATCTTCTTACAAGTATAAAGTTTTGACTTTGATGTGCATCTCCCACTCTTAGTTATATAATTATAAATCAGTTGAACTGTCCATTGTATCGGGGTACGTCTGCCTGAACCTTACAGGTTACTCTTTTACCATAAATACCATGGTGTACATTCATATTGTACCAAACCCATAATAGGATTCCGTTTTGTGGGGTGTGAGACAACTGGTCGATTAGTTGTCTCAAACGGAATTAAGAAGTTTTTCTTAAATTGCGTCTCTCTAAGGATTCATATGATGGATTTTTCATAGTGTTTCGAAGTATCAGATACTTCAGACTTTTAATTGTTAGATCTTTAGTCAAAAACATAAAAATCAAAATTTGACAGTTGAATTTCGAAGTATTCTATACTCTGGAGCATCATAAAAATTTTGTAGGGCAACTTTAGGGAATCTCAATGTATTGACTTTTTAACGTAAAAATGTAGTTTTTTGTTAAAGTAAACAGTACTAGAAGCTTTTCGTTAAAGTTTCATTCTTCTTTTATCACCAACCATGCATGCATACGTTTAACTATGGATAATTAACAAAATGAATATTAAATATTCTATTTTCGCCTTCTACAGGTCTCTGCAATTGAAAAATCCATCTCAAATGGAGTCAAAGTACCAGAACTTCAGATAACTACACTAATTGAGATGCTCATGAGACTAGCAATCAAGCTGGACAACATTTCTGCAGAAGGAGATGCTTCTGCTCAGAAGAATCTGCAGGTAATAATATGCTAGTGATCGTTAAGTCAAGGCTTTGGCTGCATATGTTGGTTAGGTCTACGGCGGAGCAGTGTGCTGACGTGTTGCAGTAGTTTAAATACAAGGAAAACTAATGAAAAGAGTTTGAAAATTTTGAGTTTTAATGATAATGACAAAATAAAAGGTAAAGTGAATAGTTTCATGATTGACTTATTAGTGTAAAAATGTGGTTTTTCGTTAAAGTGAACAGTACCTTGAACTTTTTGTTAAAAATCCCTTAAATATATATGGAGAGGGATCCCCGGATCCCTTCCACTTAATCCTTTTCATTAAATAATTCGAGCCCTTGAAATTTGATACAATGACTAAAGTTTAGAGTAGGTATTTGTTTGTAGCCGTTGAATCAAATTTCAAATGTCCGGATTGTTTGATGAGGATGATTAGGTGGAAAGGATCTGGAGATGATCCGTTTTCAATAAATATAGTCTTTGTCAATAAAAAAGGCTTTAACCAAAAAGGAGTTTTAATTTAGAAGTTGCTTTTTCCAGGGCAAGAGGGTGCAGAAATGTGTTGAAGGTCTGGATGTACTGAAGATATCAAATGCAAAGGTGAAGCCTGTTGTGGTGACAACCAAATGGGAGCCTGTTGTGACAACCAAGTGGGAGACTTTTGACCCTCCTGCAACCACAGCTCAATGGGAGTTCTTCGACTGAACTTCGACGATCACTGCGACTTTTTTTCTTCATCTTCTTCGCTCGTTCGTTTTATGTAATTAGCTCGAGATCGGGACATGGCGAGCTACCTGTACTTATAGCTTCTTCTTCCATATGGACATCGCCAATAAGTGTTGGTAATGAAAAGTCACATACAGTTTAGATAAATGTAGTTTTGTCGCAGCACTTTGATATTTCTACTTTGCCTGAATGTTGTGGACATGCAATTTTCTCCATGAAGGCGTGGTTTTTAGTCCAAATCAATATTCTGAGTATGACCAAGAGAATATAATGTTTTTTTTATGACGTGTGATTACAACTATCACGTAATGATCTCTTGTATTTTGTTTTCATTTGAAAGCATACTAGATCGGATTGTGAGAATGTAAAGAAATGTCTGATAGCAAAAAGTTTCGAGGAACATGAATGCAAAGATGGTACTTCCTGTATTTGACCCCACATTGGTCTCATTGGCCTCACCCGATACGAGAACTGTTCTAATCAAATATTCCTGTCAAAGTTATTGCCCAATTACAACTTCATATTTAAATCTAAACTACTTATTAATATAACATTTTTTGTCAACTAAAACTCTAAAAAATATCATCAAATTGAATAAAAATATATATCATATCAAAATTAGAAATTAAATAAAAAATTAAATAAATTTATTCTATTCTCCCTAATGCACACTCGAGGGTGTGCACAACGGCTGTAGGTTTGCTATCTCCAATTCAGTGTCTCTTTTGTGTCTCTAATTAAGTTATAGTTGATGGTTTTACACATGTCAAATTTTGAGAAAAAAGATACGAAAAAGACACTGAATTGGGAACAACAGACATGTGGCCCTTAAGTGACGTGTCAAAAGAAATGCAAAGCGAGACGGAATATTTCTAACAGTAATTAATGGCGTTAGGTTACTTTTAACGGCATATTCTAGCATGACATATTTGAGCTTTATCGTTTTTAGCATGATTTAATATACGAGTACGTATAATATTTTTGGAAAGTCTACAGGTTTTACATAGAGGGGTTATTACTTGGTGTTGGAATGGTTTAGAAAACTTTGTTTTTGCCCACTCACGTTTTTATTTTTTGCCCCTCCAGATTTTAAATAGCGAGAATGTGGGTGACGAAAGAGGAGAGATGTAGTTGGAAACAGCGAATCTGTGGCCTCTACTTCCGCACTTTATATTCACCGCATTGGGTACAAATGGTATGTTAGACCTATCGTTGAAGCAAGATGAACCCCTTTTTTCTCACACAAACATGATCTAATGCTTCCAAAGCATTCCACACTCATCCACCCATCTTTTGCACATAAATTCTCAACAACCTCGACTCACAACCCCAAAACCCACTTCTCTACCTTTGCACCCTCCTCGCAAACTTCCCCACAAAACCCAATTGGTCACCTTCTCCAAAAATGCATTGCTCTCCTGCAATGCTGTGCATCCTCCAATTCCAAACTGAAGCAAATCCATGGCTTCTCCATAAGGCATGGGGTACCACTCAGCAATCCAGACATGGGCAAACACCTCATCTTCTTCATAGTCTCTCTCTGCGCCCCAATTTCCTATGCACACCAAATATTTTCCCAAATAGAAAACCCCAATGTGTTCACATGGAATACCATGATCAGAGGCTATGCTGAGTGTCAGAACCCAGCTCCTGTCATCCAACTTTACCACCAGATGCATCAAAGTTCCGTGCAACCTGATACACACACTTACCCTTTTCTTTTGAAGGCCGTGGCTAAGTTGATGGATGTTGGAGAGGGTGAGAAGATACATTCTGTTGTCGTAAGAAATGGGTTTGAGTCATTGGTGTTTGTTAAGAATGCATTGCTTCATGTCTATGCCTGTTGTGGGCATGTTGAGAGTGCACACAAGATGTTTGAATCAATGTCTGAGAGGGACCTTGTGGCTTGGAATTCTGTGATTAATGGGTTTGCTTTAAACGGGAGGCCGAACGAGGCTCTGACGATTTTCAGGGATATGAATTTGGAAGGTGTTGAGCCGGATGGGTTCACCATGGTTAGCTTGTTATCTGCTTGTGCTGAGATTGGGACTTTGGCTTTGGGTAGGAGGATCCATGTGTATATGTTGAAGGTGGGATTGACTGGGAATTCACATGCTACGAATGCCCTGCTGGATCTCTATGCAAAGTGTGGAAGCATTAGAGAGGCGCAGAAGGTGTTTGAAGCGATGGACGAAAGGAGTGTGGTTTCTTGGACTGCATTAGTTGTTGGGTTGGCTGTTAATGGGTTTGGTATGGAAGCACTTGAGCTTTTCAAGGAGTTGAAAGGAGAGGAATTGGTGCCCACTGAGATCACTTTTGTCGGCGTATTGTATGCCTGCAGCCATTGTGGGATGGTTGATGAAGGCTTTGAGTACTTTCGAATGATGAGAGAGGAGTATGGAATTGCACCGAGAATAGAACATTATGGTTGTATGGTTGATTTGTTAGGCAGGGCAGGCTTAGTGAAACGAGCATATGAATACATTATGAACATGCCCATGAAGCCGAATGCTGTTATTTGGAGGACCTTATTAGGAGCGTGCACGATACACGGGCAGTTGGCTCTTGGGGAGATTGCAAGAGCACGCATCCGCGAGTTAGAGCCTGGACACAGTGGGGATTATGTACTCCTCTCCAATCTCTACGCATCTGAACACCGTTGGTCAGACGTCCAAAAGGTCAGGAGGACGATGCTTAGTGAAGGGGTGAGGAAAACTCCCGGATATAGTATTGTTGAGCTGAGGAATTGTATTTATGAGTTCACTATGGGTGGCAGATCTCATCCACAAAGTGAAGAGATATACGCAATGCTAGCAGAAATCACGCGATTGTTGAAACCGAAAGGGTACGTGCCACATACGGCAAATGTTCTTGCGGACATAGAGGAGGAGGAGAAAGAAAATGCTTTGTCGTATCATAGTGAAAAGATTGCAGTTGCCTTTATGCTCCTAAATACTGCATCAGGGATCCCGATTAGGATTTGGAAGAACTTGAGAGTTTGCGCAGATTGTCATCTTGCATTTAAACTCATATCGAAGGTTTATGATCGGGAGATAGTTGTGAGGGATCGTAGTCGGTTTCACCATTTCAGAGATGGTTCGTGTTCTTGTAGAGATTACTGGTAACTTTTGCAGCAAGTTGTTTCATATTTGCCAACCTCGAACGATAACGAGCATGTTTACGTGAGATTTGGCATAGTACGGGTCATAGTATAAGTGGACATGATATATTATTCATTGCCCATCCAATCAGTGGCGGATTCAAGATTCAAATCTTGAAGGGTCTCAATGTTAAAGGTTCTAGTTTTTAGATAGAAACAAATAGGGAAGCGTGCAAAAACAATTCAGTTTATTTACCGAGACATTTTGCTGAACACTTAGTTTGTTGTTGTCAGCCGAACCAAGTTGCGTACTTGTCAACACATATTGACATATGTCTAAACAATTTGATGAGTGCTATTGAGAGAGTTTGAAAAGTGTTGTCAATGCAACATGTGAGATACATTTCTTCAATCATCGTGTGAGCACAAAAAGGAATCATCGTGTGAGCACAAAAAGGACATGTACCAAACATTTGGAGGGTCCTCAAAAAATCTTCACATGTATATTTCTCAGACTCTATGTGATCTTAAGACCACCTAAGTCCCAACATGCAACTGCCACTACATCTATTAATATTAGGACAAATGGTGTATAGCTTGCGTTTCAAGTACACTGATCAAATTAGTACAAAGTTTGTGCTAAATCTTTTGTTTGATACGCCCTTTAAATTTCTTTTGGCTAAAGAAAAAAGTTTACTAAATAATGTTGCAAATATTTACATAATTTTTTTTTTTTTGTCTAGCATTGGAGAGATTTTTCAATGTGACCGGTACATGAGATGATACACCACATATCATTATATAAATGGTGAGATATGTATGTTAAAAAGTTAATAATTTAAAAAATAAAATTTCTCACCACTTACATAAAATCACATGATTACCATCTATATTCCGTCATAATAAAAAATTTCTCCTGGCGCTGAAAGAAGTAAAAATAAAAACATGGCATATAAATCCGTGAAGCCAAACGAGCCCTAACGTTGAAAATTTTGAAAACCCGCCAAAGGGCATTAGCTTGGGATATTTTGGCGGCTTAAAATTCAAAACGCAAAGCTTCGAAACGAAGCTTCATCTTCCTCAACATATAAAAAGAAGGTTAGATCTCCCGCTGCGTTCAATCAATCTCTCTGATCAAAACAAATAGCAAAGGAAAATGGAGACTCCTCCGCCCCACCTCGAGAAAATGGGCAGAGAACTCAAGTGCCCCATCTGGTATCCTCTCTCTCTCTCTCTATATATCCAAACACTTCGATTATTTGTATTAAGATTTGTTTGTTTTGATGGGAAAGTCGTAGGAAAATTATGGGGAAAAACCCAAATAAATGATACCCAGTTTGTGCACTTTGATTTCTGTTTATTTGTGTTTTACGAGAAATTTAAAGAACCCATTTGAATAAAGCTAAATTTTTGTATTGAAATGTAATTATATTTAAATGCATACTAATTTTCTCGGCAGCCAAACAGACCCTTTACATGATTTTGTCTAGAATTCGTTTAAAGATTTGAAATTTCTCTTCACTCCGCTAATGGGTTCGATTTTCCCATCTGTTTTGCAGTTTGAGTCTACTGAGTTCTGCGGTTTCACTCAATTGCAATCATCTCTTCTGCAAGTAATCTCCTCCTTCATTGCTATTCGCATATGGATGTTAGGTTTTATTTGGCTGTATAATACTTGGAATATGCCTAAACTTATTGAGAGTGTTTGCTCATTCTTTACAGCGCTTGCATTGTGAAGTCGATGAAATCGGGTTCCAATTGTCCTGTTTGTAAAATTCCATATCGGCGTAGGGGTATGAATCATGAATCATGATGTTTTTATTATTATGCTGAACTGTTAAGAGGGTACGATTGTTTTATGTGCAATCCATCATTCTTATCAATAATTTTTGTTTTAGAGGTTCGCCCGGCTCCTCACATGGATAATTTGGTTAGTATTTACAAGAGCATGGAAGATGCTTCGGGAATTAATATATTTGTCACTCAGAATGCACCCTCAACTAAATCATCAGGTATCATTTATGTAAACGCGTATGCAATAGTTTCATTTGCAATTTGCATACACGTTTAGTGTAATCAAAGAATCAATACCATCATTTTATTTACTGGGATTTCAGTTTTGTTCCATCTGTTCATAGTGCAATTGTTAGTTCATAAAATGTGTTCAAATGTTGTTCTAACTTTTATTTTTGTAAACGACAGAGGAGATACGATGCAGCACAACAGTACTGTTGAATTGTATGTCGACATGCACTTTTGATATATCAGTCCGGAATTATTTACGTTGTCAGTAGAGTACAAGATATTGACAACACTTGCAACACTTGATTATATCCTATCATGTTAAGATACACTTCTAGGTGTTTTACATTTTGGTTTTACATGTCCTATAGTTTGACTAATGCACTTTTTTGTTTTCATTTGGATTGCTTTATTACAGACGGAAAACAGCAAGCTGAAGATGATTTTAGCCATGGCGAGCATGATCTTCCCGAGTTTCAGGATAGAGCTCAGAAACAGAAAACCATAAGAGGAAAAGGATCCAGGAATGCTAAGGCCAACCTGAAAAGTTCTGGTTCTATTTCAATCAAACCTTCATTTCCAAACAAGAAAAGGGTTCAGGTTCCACAGTGTCCTATTTCAGAAACCCCAACTCGCCATCAAAAGTTAGAAGGTGATTTAATGGCTGATCGAGCTAAGCAGAGTTCAAAAACACTAAAGGAGAAGCCTGTTCTAAATGAAAAGGGAGAACCGGTGCTGTCACCTTTCTTTTGGTTGAATGACAAAGATGTAGAAAGTTTGAGTCAGTTTTCTGTCGGTGATCAACTTACCGATCTTCCATCTCCAAATGTTCCTGCATTCAGTGATATCAAAGACTCAGATGATGAAAACTCTGTTAGATTGACCCAACCGGTGAGTGTATAACCTGTTTTATACCTTTGAAATGATTTGTAATATTGCTTAATTGATATGGCAGTTATGCCAAATCATTGGGCTGGTTTATTTTTGTTTTTCATTTTAGACATGTGCTAGAGTTCTTTACTAAGCTGGCAAGTTTATATAATTTCACTCATCAGAGCAATTTAAAAAGTGCATTATTTATTTAGATGATGCCATAAAGTTTTCATGATAATCTCACGTAGGGGGAAGTGCACGGTACATCTTCTCATGCTGCAGATTTATTTGATAGTGAGATTTTTGAATGGACACAAATACCTTGCTCTCCTGAACTCTTCCCAAGTCCTCCTAAGATGCAGGTATCAGCTCATTTTCACCTCATATGTAATTCTCCCTTCTACAAATTCTAATATTGTTTAGTCCTCCAATATTGCACCAAAAATCACAGCTTTCACTAAAGGAACTGAAATGCAGGTTGGAGAGGATGACAACGATAGAGTTCAATTGAAGGAACTAAAAGAAGTTTCACAAAACAAGAAATCAGTTGAGCTTTCTGCTAAAAGTGCAAGGTCTAAAAGAAACAAAAAAAGTACTGGAAATATGGATTTTCTGCCAGATCTTCCAGCTGCTGGAACTAAAGCTGTTACTAATGAATCTGACAAGCGAGGTAGGAAGGCAAAGAATCTCACCAAAAGAAAGTGTGCTACAAGTCATACAGATCCAGGAACAGATATTAATGTCACTTTGAAGGGATCTGAGGTATTTTATGAAGGACAAGCATGTGAGAATTACGGTAGTTCTTTGGCCAAGACTCGCAAAAGAAGTAAGAAGGAACATTCATCTGTTGTTGTAACCAAGCCCACATCTGAAAATGTTCATGTCCTCTCTACCAGAGCTGATAGTCGAATTAATGGTGAAGAAAATGGGATAACTGCATCACCTACTTCATTGGGAAAGAATGCAGGCGGTGATGAACCATCCAGTAAGAAAGCTGGAAAAATGTGTAGGGAGGTCAATGACAAGAACAAGATTGACCGCCCAGTGAGGTCAAAAAAACAAAAGATGGTCTCCATGCAAAAGACAATGCTTGAGGCATCAGAAATACAGAAGCAAGCAAATAAGGATACTCCTACTGAGTTGTCTCTTATCAATCTTCCTACAGATGATAACCAGAAAGCCTCTGAATCCTGGAATAATTCCAGAAAATTTGCTAGAACAGCCAAGTTGGGTGATCAAGAACTGAAAAGGAACAAAAAGGTGAAAGTTTCTTCTGATGACAACTCAAAGGACGATACTTCTTTTGGGATTGGAGAAGGTCATGGGCATGTTAATGAAAATGGAAATCAACCTGCTGAGAAGAGCAAGGGAAATTGTAATGTTACAACTAATCAATCACCAGTGCAGAAGCTTCCTTCATTGACAAAGAATGTGGTCTTGAAGAGATGTGAAGCTATTCCTAGTAAAATCCAATGTGCTTTCTGTCTTTCATCAGAAGAATCAGAGGTATTTCTCACTTCCTTCCCTTTATATGCATATAAAGTTTAACTATACAATTCAAGGCTGACAATCATTACCGTCAAAACCTTAATTGCAGGCTACTGGAGAGATAGGTCACTACTATAATGGCAAGCCTGTTGCTGCGGATCACAATGGAGGACTCAAGGTTATACATGCACACAGGATCTGCGCTGAATGGTACAAATACACACACTCACAAACATATTCTAGCCAAGACGTGGTTATGTTTATGAGTAGATTTCTGTTTAACAAGACTGAAATTAATTTATTTATACAAGCATTTCTTTGGATACTCACAACTTATAAATGCTCAAAAATATGTGCAGGGCTCCCAATGTCTACTTTGAAGAAGATATTGCTATTAATCTTGAAGCTGAATTAACTAGGAGTCGAAAAATTAAATGTTCTTGCTGCGCAATTAAAGGAGCAGCTCTTGGGTGCTATGAGAAGAGTTGTCGTAGGAGCTTTCATGTCACCTGTGCAAAGTTGATGCCTCAATGTCTATGGGATACTGTATGTATAACAAAAGAAGTGCTATTTTCATTCACTGTTTTCATTTTCCATGCTGTATTCTAATTCCAAGTGTGTTGAATCAGGACAATTTTGTTATGTTATGCCCTCTTCATGCCTCCTCGAAGTTGCCAAATGAAAGTCCTGAATCTCAAGCAACGAGGAAGAAAAGCAATCCTAAAAAGTATGTACTTTTCCTCGAATATCTAAAGCTTAGCACATACAAACTCAGATTTTTTAAGATTCTCATTTATGCATTTTTCTTTCTCTATTATAGACAACCTAATGTTGAATGTCCTAAAGTTGCTGCTAAACAACACAGCAATACCCCTCCAGATCAGAAGTTTTGTGGACCGTCCAAGAAATTGGTTCTTTGTTGTTCATCCCTCACAAATGCAGAGAGGGTAAAAGAACTTCTTAGAGCGTTTTTTTTTTTTTTGTTTTTTGTTCATTTTTTTTCCTCATCCTTTGGAAATTGAAATGTTCTAAATAGTTTCACTAATCCTTGCTGGTTTGAACTGCAGGAGTTTGTCTCTGGATTTGAAAGATTATCTGGACTTACGGTTTTGAAGAATTGGGATTCTAATGTTACACATGTTATTGCGTCGACAGATGAAAATGGAGCATGCAGAAGGACCCTCAAAGTTTTGATGGGTATCTTGGAGGGGAAGTGGATCCTGAATGTGGAGTGTGAGTATTACTGTTCCTGTTTGAAATGTTCTCCCTCAAGCACTTGGACTATACAATTGTAAGGAGTATAGAAGCCTGAAATGAGCTATTTATATCTGATATATGTGCGTATTTGTCTGTCTGTTTGTGCAGGGATTAATGCTTGCACAGAGGCCATGAAACTAGTTGATGAGGAGCCTTATGAAATCAACGTCGACATTTATGGAATCAGGGATGGTCCTCGACTTGGTAGACTAAGGCTGCAGAACAAGGTTAGCTTTTCCTCGAGTTCAACTATCATAATGAAAAGATTAGATTTTCATGAATTCACCATATGCATTTGACCTTGTTGGGTACATAAACAGGTTACAAGCTTTTTTTAACGAACTGTTTTATATGCAGCAACCAAAGCTTTTTGATGGATTCAAGTTTTACTTCATGGGAGACTTTAAGCCTTCATACAAGGGGTATCTACAAGACCTTGTAATAGCTGCCGGAGGAACGATTCTGCAAAGAAAGCCTGTTCCAGAGGGCCCAAAAGCCTTGTCAGCCGGTTCCCCCAAATGTCAAACCTACATAATTTACAGCCTCGAGCTACCCGATCAATGTCATCGTAGCAAGAAGAGTACGATTTTCAACACTAGGCAGGCCGATGCAAAGGCTTTGGCCAGTTCCGCTGTAGCTGTGGCAGTGAGCAATTCATGGGTTTTGAACTCCATTGCTGCCTGCAAGTTACAAAATCTTTCTGATTTCGAATAGTATACATACTGCAGAAGTCCTGTAAATGTTTAGAACTTCTCCAGAATCCAGTTCTTATTTCAATTTAGTTACTTTGTGGTTCTTTTAAACTGTAAACATAAATGATTATGTAATACTTCGTTGCTTCCAATCAATTATGGCTTTCAATCGTTTCAATGTACAACTCCAAGTTTTGGGAATTGCTTGAATCAAATCTGTGCTGAGCAGTTAAATTATGTGATGCAGCTGCTGATTTGTTACCGAAATTCTGCTGTACAGAAGAATGTGAGAAAAATCAACTATTGATATCCAGGATGAACAACAAAACAAGAAGAAAAATCAGAATTTTACAACTCTTTCGGCCATTGTAGGTGCAACCTAGAAACCTGAACTAATCCATTGCAAAACAAATATGCAACATCACTAAATCTCTTCTACTTCTGACAAATTACAACTGCTTCCCTCATTTATTATATAAACTCGAAGAATTTTAGTTGTTTTCATGTCTTGGCAATCGAAAGATAGACTGACAAAACTGCAAAAGTGGAGAGACCAGGCTTTTCTGGTTTCTAGTCACCCTTTGTTCTAATGCAACAGGACGAGGCAAATTAAGTAGTGTCGATCTCAGTGTTGTGTTTTGCACTTTCACCTTTCTTCGGCTCATGCTTCGAAATCTTCATACTGAAGCACTCAAAAAGATGTTCCAATGCTGAAATCTCCTCTTCGATATCTGCTGCTTGCTTTGTGGCAATCTTTTCCTTGAGGACATATATTCGGTCTAGGCCTTCTTGAACTTCCACCCTCATCTCCTCCATCACGTAATGCATCCCATTGTTTTCCTTTTGTGCATCTTTGATCTTTCTTTTTAAGGATCTACAACCATCAAGGGACTTAAGGAGTTGCTCTGAAAGCTCCTTGTTTCGCTCCTGGAGTGCTGCATTCCCACGAATCTCTACCCCATCTGCACACCTCTTCTCCTTGTGCTCTGCTGCGCAAACTTTTACTTTTGCCAACAGCATCTCGTTTTGTGCTCGAAGATCATTGATATGTTCCTCCATCCCACTCAATTCGTGAACCTTTCTCGCACACTCCAATGCAATAATCTCCTTCTCCTTTCCCAAGCCTGAACACATTATTTCTAGGCTCTTTCTCGCTGCCAAGCTCGTGCTAAGCTGTCTTCTCAACCTTTCTTTCTCATCAATTATTGGCTCCGGAGGCCTTTTGTCCCTCGGAACATTTTGCCTAAGATCTGTATTGCATCGCCGGAGCTCTGCTCTCCGCCCAACCGTTTGAGATTTCTGAATCCGGGTTTTAACATCATCGATTATCGTCATCATTCCCGCCACCCTTTGCGTCTTCCGGTCATCATTGTCTTTTGTGCTGGCCTCGTTATGCTCTTGGATTAGCTTTAATAATAACTTCACATTGGTGGCAATGCCTAAACAAAGAACAAAAAATTTACACAAAAACCAGTACATATTGCAGCGCAATTTATTCTTTTTTCCAAAAGTTTAATTGTGATTTTCTCACAAAAGAATAATATCGGAAAAATTGTTGTCTTAATTCAGAAATTAGAAAAACACACAATACATGTCATTTTGCAATGACTTTAATATTCATGACTACAAACAAGCATTGAAAAATTGAGATTTCTTCAGCAACAATCTTCTACATATATATGTAATGCGTATGTATGTATAGATTACCATCAAAACTATGATCTTCTGGGCGGTCTTTAGGGGTTGTGGAAGAAGCTGGCAACGGTACTGCAGGAGATGGAAATGCTCGTACCCGGTTCATATTCACCCCGAAAAAAAACCGATCAAAAACGATCTTTTGATCTTCAGGGGGAAATGG
The DNA here is from genome assembly GCF_041283825.1 of Pyrus communis. Classification (NCBI taxonomy): domain Eukaryota; kingdom Viridiplantae; phylum Streptophyta; class Magnoliopsida; order Rosales; family Rosaceae; genus Pyrus; species Pyrus communis. The sequence continues at coordinate 5,096,561 of NC_142569.1, forward strand.
TGGATCGATATCTTAAAGATCAAACAGAAGAATTTAGTATTCTTTTGATTAAGATTATGCTCCAATAATTTACTAACAACATAAAATATTTCGAGAGATCCAAAAAAGAGAGACTGCCTTTGCACTCTCTCTCTCCTCTCTCTAGCTGTTGGAAATAAAATCTTTCTTCTTCTGTTTGTTTGATGTTCGTCAAAAGCTATCTGTAAATATAAAGAATTGTTGGTTCTTGGTTGTAAATCATGCGGAATTATTGGTGACGGTTTGACATTTTCTTTGGCTATTGGATGCTTTTACTTATTACACAAAATGGGTGGAGTCGTTCCCACTTCCCATGCAGTCAAGTTAGTTAGTTTTCCTTTTTTATTGTTTGCACCTGCCTAAACCAGAAAACAAAAAACAAATGAAAAAAGAAAGAAAGAAAGAAAATAACACATGTTGCTGGTTTGAAATAGAACCCAAACATTGTCCGGAAAAAACACAGATTTTGGACTCAAGAAACTAATTAAATGTCACTAGCATTATGATCTTTAGTGGTATTTTCTTTCATTTGTAAAGTTTAAATCGCATGAATAACAAGTTTGTTACCAAATTATGGCTGATGAATTTTGTGGTTTAGCCACAATATTTTGATATTGTTGTATTAATTAAAAAACAATTAAACGGGAGTAAGGGGTTTCTTGGCAAACAAACAATAATATATCATACACAATTAAGAAGTAAAATAAGTATAATCAAATTGGCTTGAACAGTCCCTTTTCTTCTAATATGCAACTCATAGCTTGTCTGTTTTCTAACCTAAGCGGAGTATATGAAGTATATATATATATAATAAAAATATAAGAAAAAGAGTCCACCCAAAAGCATATTACCATATCTCTACCCTTCTACCAATAATGTAATCATTCTCCGAATCACAACCCGTCAAAGAGAGTGATTTTATTGTTTCTTGATATTCAAGTAATTAACTCGGTCAACGAGTTATTTTATTGAGAAAATCTTGAGATCTCGTTTTGGTTAAGATTAGGAGGCCTTATCTTGTGCAAAATCAAGAGACCTTGTTTCGGTTTAACAAGAATTCAATACCATTTAGGACTATGATGTAATCTTGTTGACTTGGCTTAATCCCTTATAATCAGTTAATAGGCCAGATTTTAGGGATCTTATCAGTATATTAAGAAGCCCTTGCACTCACAGTTCTAAAACCCTATTTGCTAGCAAGGGACTCACTGCTACTTGAGTGTAGAAGACAGCTGTCTTGCAAACCCTAGTTACCATGGCAGGATCTTCTTCAGGTAAGTCATCAAGTCATCAACCTAAAACTACGTTGCATGCTGCTCCTGTGTTGTGACTCTTAACATGCTGAGTTTATAAACCCAACAATAATTTGAAAGGAGGGTAGTTTTGCAAGGAAAGTGGGAAAGAGACCTGAAACTTACGTAGTGAATGCTTTACACATCGTAAGAATGTACTGATGTGTTCTATTTCTCTGGTTCTTCCTTTTCTTCTTCGTGAAATGTTTTCTATTTCGATCATGGAAAGGTTGACTAAATAGATTGAGTTTTCGATTGAACTGGCTTACTTGGTTACAATACAGATGAAGAATGATATGTCTCCGAATGATTCCGTTGATGACTATGAATTTGCTGCTGCTGCAGCTGAAGATATCGCATTTATGATTCCGACTGATCGTATTGCCAGCCAAAATGACTACCGGATTATGATGATGCTTATGAACTCCAAGATGAAATCTACGATGTCCTTTATTTGAATTAGACATCTTCTAGCAGCTGAAATTTGGATTCTGGTGGTCTTCAATTTGGAAAGAAAAGGAAATTAAAATACTTAATTTACCTATCCAAACAGACCTCTTCAAGGCGGAAAATACTAGGGAGACCAGTATGGCATAATTTGGTGTGGAACATTTTTTTCCTTTGATTAAATTGAAATTCCTAGTAAAGATTTTTCAAGATCTAAATAAATAAATCCTAAACCCTATCCTCCTATATACCTATTCATCTACCATTCTAATAAATATCCTACTCTTTTAAAAAATAACATTATTTTGTAGATATGAGCATAATTACATTAACAAATTATTTTCCTTCTGCATCTAAATTCACTCTTTGAAATTAATTAAATTAGAATACTCACTACCAAAAAAAAAAAAAAAAAAAAAAACTATTGTTTTTTCTTCTTTTGCTATATATTTACTGTTTGATACCAACTAGAAATACTGTAGATCCACTGTCCTGCTCAATATCAATCACCGCCCCATAAACTTCACATTTCTCGTTGGTGTAAATCACCAAACACAAATCAGCAGCTAAAGCCGCCTATATGGCCAAGAGAAACTGGACGGAACTCCCAGACGACATCACGGCGGTGATAATTTCACGGCTGCCAGTCATCGACGTCTTAACGAGCGCTCAGATTGTGTGCATGAAGTGGCATAAAATCTGCAATGAAACTCTGGCGTGGCGCACCATCGCCATGCATGGTCACAATCCCGCTACGTTTGACAAAATGTTTAAGATGTGCCGGCATGCCGTGGATCGTAGCTCTGGTAATTTGGTCAATATCAGTCTCGGATACTTCTGTAACGATGATCTCCTCGAGTATATCACTAACAGGTCTTTACATATTTCGATATATATTTTGTTCATTAAATTAATTATATTTTTTGTTTTTTTTTTTTTTAATTTCTTCGTGGGTAATGTGAGGGAAACTAAATTCAGAGACAAACTTCACAAACTACACGATGCATCACCAATAAGAATGAGCATGTTTATAACATTTAGGTAAACCAATCATCAACTTCCATGTCTTTCTAAAATTTTGTCTTCAAATTTAATCTCTCTTTATAATTGATTTTCAAATAAAAATACTACTAAATTAAACGGTTTTGATCACTGATTTTCTTAATGTTATCTTATAGAATTTGTTCGATATGTATTTCTTTGTGTAATGGCTAACATACATCTTCATCGTAATCCTTCTAATAGTTCAAGGAAAATAAGGCGCATCCTACTTACGGGTTGCCGTAGCATATCAGATAAAGGGTTGAGTAGAGTGGCCTCAGAACTTCCTTTGTTAGAGGAGTTTGACATTTCCTTTTGCGAAGGGATCTCGCATAAATCCTTCCAAGCAGTTGGCCGCTCATGCCCTCTCTTGAAATCATTCAAGTTGAACAAATGCGGGATGGCGAAGCAGTTGGCCGCTCGTACCCCTGACGAGATTCGTCGCTTCTTTTTTGAGTATGCAGACGAAGATGCACTTGCTATAGCAGGAGCAATGCACGGATTACAGCACCTCCAACTTGTTGGGAATCCACTTTCTGTTATGGGATTGCAGAAAATTCTTTATGGTTGCCCTCATCTTAAGTCACTTAAACTGCGCCGGTGTTCAAATATTAATGTAGCGACCCAAGTTTTAGAAGAAGATGTGCTGCACAAATTAAGAAGTTTAGAATATTCCCAATTTACTGATGACAAGGGTTTGTTCTCAAGAAGTTTGACGGACTTTGTTTGACTCTCAAATGACCAAATTCAAGTGTATTCGATATAGGTTTTTACTCTATGTTTAGATGAGGAAAATTTTAAGGTTATTAAGGACAATCAGAATTATGAAATTTAATTTTCTAGAATTTGTGAAGTTTCTTGTTTGGCTATTGTAAAACTATAATGAATTTATGTAAAGAAAATGCAAATTACAAAGCTTAGCAAGCATTAGGGTACTTTTGTCCATTACCGTTTATATGTTCATTTGTAATTCTTAAAAACAACGAGAAAATCTTGTGTTCATCCAAAGGATCACGCATCAACAAGAAAACATACACAACCAAGCAAGACAACCCCTTCACCAACCTGAAAACAACGGGGTCCCTTAGTCGTCTCTGGCATAAAGGTTCCTTAAAAACAAAGGTAATTTTGTCTATTACAATTTATACATTCATTGTTTAAATTAACGAGAAATTCTTGTGTTGGTTCGGAAAATCACATTACATACACACATATACAACCAAACAAACGCATGTATTAAAATCCACAAAAACCCTCTTTCGCCAACCCAACCAAACAAACAAACGTATGTATCAAAATCTAAAAACCTCTTTCACCAACCCAACCAAACAAACAAACGTATGTATCAAAATCTAAAAACCTCTTTCACCAACCCAACCCGATTATAAAGAGGTCCACTTAATTGTGTGTGAGGACGTGATCTATTCGACACAACGTCCTCCAAAACAAGACGGTTCAGAAAAGTCAACGATCACGATCAAAATAAAAAAGTCAACGGTTAAACCCGAAAAGCTACCGGCCCAATGGAGGCCCAGAATCGACCAGGCCCATAGTTTTCTTCGTATTTGATCAGTTATCACTCGTTTCCCACTCTCCTTAACCCCGAAACTGAAAACCCTAGCCTTCCATTTTCCCGAGAAAATCCCAATTTCGAAACTTTCCCTGAAAATCCCCGAATCCAATCAAGCAAAGCCTCCATGGGGAAGAAAAGAAACAAGAAGGTCCAAGCCCCCCGATTCCAACCCCCTCGCTACAAGTGGGTACCCAAATCGAGACCCGCCACAGTCGAAACCCGAAACTGGTTAGAACTTCCACGAGACGTCACCGTTTCAATCCTGTCCCGACTCGGGGCCGTCGGGATTCTACGGAGCGCACAGTATGTGTGCATGGCTTGGCGCCAGATCTGCAAGGACCCTCTCATGTGGCGCTCCATCGACATGCGCAACGACGGCGATTTGGATGATGTGATGTTCGACTTGGATTTGATGTGCCGCCGCGCAGTGGATCGTAGCGCCGGCAATCTCGTCGATCTCAACGTCGAATACTTCGGCTCAGATTGCCTCCTCAAATTTATCACCGATCGGTATTGAATTTTCGCTTTTGTTAAATTTTTGGTTTTTGAAATGTTTTGGTACTGTGATTTCATTAATTTGCTAAAATTGAATCAATAGATCCCCGAATAGACGTTTACTGAATCGTTTGTGTATTATGTATATTGGAAATTTTGGAAATTTGCTTTAATCAAGGTGTTAATTTGATTTTGGTTGTGTGTATTCTGTTTTTGTGGAATGTATAATTGTTCATCTGTAATATTGCCATAGGTGCCGTGGAATCAAACGTCTCCGATTTACATATTGCTACGGTATAACAGATGAGGGGTTGAGTGAAATGGCTTCAAAACTTCCTCTGTTAGAGGAGCTTGAGATTTCTTTGTGTGATAATCTGTCGTCTAAATCTGTGGAAGCGGTTGGGCGCTCATGCCCCCGTTTGAAGTCATTGAAACTGAACAGAGAATGGTTCAGTTTCCCGGATGATATGTTTGATTACTATAATGATGAAGATGATGATTACTTTGATGAAGGTGATTATTACTATCCTGTGATTGATGATCAGAATGGTAGCTCTGCGATTGCTCCTTCCCGGAAAGATGCCGAAGCACTTGCTATAGCAGGAACGATGCATGGTTTACGCCACCTCCAACTGTTCGGGAATCAACTCACTAGTGACGGCTTGAAGGCAATTCTTGATTCTTGTCCTCATCTGGAGTCACTTGATGTGCGCAATTGTTTCAATCTTAATGTGAAGGGAGATGTGGAAAAAAGATGTGCTGAGCGAGTTAAAAACGTGCGGCTTCCCTTTGATTCAACCAAGGACTACGAATTTTCTGCTACAGCCTATGGAGATGGAACCCCTTTTGGATATTTTGATGAATCTGAGCTCTTTGGCTGTGGGGATTATCTTGATGACGAGGACGACTTCAATGATGATTATGACTATGATGAGGCTAGTTACTTCTCAGATGATAGTGATTGGTACGATGATTTTACTAAAATTCGGATTTCTGATATGTTCTGAATTGGAGATCATAGAGCAGCAGAACCGTGGGATGCAGAGGTATTGAATTTGGAGGGTAACAACTTCGTTTGTCCAAGGGATCCTGAATTTCGCCGTGAACTCAATTTTCGGTTTGGTAGCAACATGGACCTTGTTGCCTGTTCTGTGTATGGAAGGAGAGCTCAAAGTTATTTGTATTGTTGTTTTGCTACTAATTTAAAAGCTTTCTTGAGATCTCCTTTTTGTAGATATTTCTTTCGTTCCCCTGCATCTCAGTTTTGCATAATTTGGTTCCACATTGTAATTTGGGATTTCAAATTTTACAAGAACGCGTTTAACCTGTGGACTGAACTGAAACGAGTCAAGGATAAGTCCATGCAAGGGGCAGAACCAAGCCCATCCCAAAGATGGGCTTTAAGCGCAAGCGATTTTATGGAGAAGCATCTCATATGTGTTTCTTTTGTGGTAGGTTGCGTTGTCATACTTTGTAATTTATTTACACATCTAACACTCTCGGTGACTGCAAGATTTCCGGCCAAAATTTTCGGTCGGTCCAGTTACAAAAGTTACTCTCCGCAACCTTTTCTACTTACATATGTATTCGTTTTGGGAGTTCATCAACAAATCAACGTACAAATTCTAAATTGGGGATTGCTAGATACCTTTTTCACTTGAGTTCCGTCCAAATTCGATTTTCTAGCTACCTCGTAAGAATTGGAGACCGTCTAGCAGCAGAAATAACCCGAAGCATATTTGAAAATCCCCTTACATTGTTTGGGTGATGTGTGAAAGTCATAAAGATATAGTTACTAGGTTTCTCTGTAAAGTTGGCTTGAACTGAAACATGTAAAGGAAGAGTCCATGGCCTGATGTAGGGCGAAGAACCAGTCACCATCAAGCTTGTAGCTCAAGGAGTTGTCACGGTTCATGAATCTTCTTTTAACTACCTACTCAAGTCAGAGATTTTTCAAAGTGCCTGGAATACAGCTTGGTACACCAAGTGTAATAATAAGAGTAGATGAAAACTCGAAAAATAAAATCTCTAACTAATTATATTATGATACAAGGCACCTTCTTAACTTTTTAAGTCAAGATAAGTTGTTCTGATTGTTCAACTTTGTATTTTGAGAACTTTCATAAAAAGGGATTGGGCTATGTTTATTTTAATAAAAATCATGCTATAACTTTATGTAATTAAAAAGACTTAAATTTTAATGAAAAACCCTTAAATTTTAATAAAAAAGATAAAAGAATTTAAATTTTAATGAAAAAGACATAATTTCAATATTAAAAAGAAATTAAAAAACAAAAAAAAATCTGACGCACAGATCCAGGCGTCCCCACACAAACTGTATGAAACTTTTTACACTATTTATGAAACTTAACGGTACTAAACTATTTATGAAACTTATTACACTGTTTATGAAATTTACTACACTGCGACACTGTTTATGAAATTTAACAATGCTACACTGTTTATGAAACTTAACGATACTACACTGTTTATGAAACTTTACGGTACTACATTCTTCTCTCTCCTCTTCTTGAATTTTCTTGGCACATTCTCACCTTCCAAACACATTTTCTTCTTCTAATTTTCTTCGATACTCATCAAATTTTCTCTGTATTTCTTCTATTTCTTAACTTTCTACACCAATTACTACTTAATTTTCTTCTTTTGTTTGCCCATCTACGACTTCCTCTTCTCCTCCACCTACAATCTTAACTTTCTACACCACATGTTATTATGTAAGTGGTGGGAAATTTTATTTTTTAACACAAGAATCTCACCACCTGTATAGAGACGTGGTGTATCACTCCGTGTTTTGGGCACATAGAAAAACCTCTCGTCATCTTGACTGCTATTGGAAAACAACACCACAAAAATAAAGCTGGGAAAATGTAATTCAATTTGAAGTCTTTCTCTTATTCTAAGCTAAAAAAAATAAAAATAAAATAATAATGGCTTAATTTTAGCTGACAATGGGGAGAAAACAGAGTGGAAATGGGGGGTGGGGTGGGGTGTATGCGCTCCAACGCATGTGGTGTTTTTTATGTTTTTATTTATTTTTTATTTTTTATTTTTGTCGCTTATCATTAAATAAAGTTAATGGATGAATTTTTTTTTTATTAAAATGAAAAGATTTGAAGCCCATTTCATTAGTTTTTCTTCTTATATCATTCAAAGACAACTTCTTTGAACCCCTCCTCTTCAATAATGTCTCGCTAGAACTAGGGAAGGAACCATCCAGGAAGCATGATGGCCTAATTATGTTTTGCAGAATTAAATTCAGAAACTAATTGGCAAATGAGAAGTAGAGACTTCACTTTACAACTAATTGGCAATATATGGAGTAACTCATGCAAGGTCCGTTTACACTCCAATGTGAGACTACTATGTACTCTCAACACTCTCCCTTAAGTGTGACCTCATTTAAGTCTAACACGAGGACAATACATGCTTTGATACCATAAAGAAAGTTGAAGCTCTATCCTAAAACTAATTGACAATTAATATGAGAATAACCCAAGCCCTTATAATCTCAGAAATAACTCACACAATTGGATTCATATCAAGTTTCCCTTTATCACTTCGCTACGAAAAACTGTATATGAAAAGCCAAAAATGATATAAAAAACTAAGCACTCGGAACACTTTAGGCATTGTTTTAGGTCATCCAAGCGGTTGTTCACTCGCTTAAGCGTCAATACTTATTCTCCACGCCACTTTTAGTGAGCCAAAACACAAATTTGTCTTTTGGAGCGCTGCGACATCCCACCCATGTACTTTGGCCCTTCTTTTGAAGTATTTATATTTTGGCCTTCTGTTACACCAACTACTTTTTTATACAAGCACAAAGCAAAAATTTCAAAAGACAACCCCGCACGATAAGTTGAAACAAACAAAGTATTTATGGTTCTGAACTGAAAAATAAAATATAACACACACACACACACACACACATATATATGTTAAGCAAGGAATCTTAGATTAATTAGTCATTATCGTGTATTGATATTTACTTTCCTGTTTAGTTGTTAATTAGCCTTATTGATTTATAGGCAATAGAATAGGATCGTATCGTGGTAGTCTTTGAATAAAGACGTAATTCTTGTTTCATGAATATACACGGAAATTCATTCCTAAGTCTATGCTTCTTATGATGGTACCAGAGTGAACGATATCTGGGAAAATAAAAAGCAAAGAAACAAACACAAACCCTAGCAAACATAGCCATGGGCGACACACCAGACAAGTCAACCTCTTTAGGCATGACTTCGCATCAAAAGTGGGAAAATCCCAATCACCCACTTACCTCCACTACTCGGATCAACCTGGTGCAATACTTGTGCCACAGCCTCTCGTGGAAGATAAATACGGTACATGGGCTCAATCCATGATTATGGCCTTGACGGTAAAAAACAAATTAGGGCTTATTGATGGAGCGATCAAGAAGCCAAGTGAAGAACACTTTGAAGAGTTACAACAATGGAATTGATGCAACAACCTGGTGAAAACGTGGTTGCTCGGTTCCATGTCAAAGGAAATCTCTAGGAGCATCATACACTGCAAGGATGCACGGTAGATGTGGCTTGACCTACAAGAAAGGTTTTCTCATGTGAACATTGTCCAATTGTTTCACATAGAAAACAAGATTCACGACTGCATACAAGGGAATATGACAGTGAGTTTGTATTTCACCAAATTGAAAAGTCTTTGGGATAAATGAGACGTGCTTTGTTCTATCCCGACTTGTGGCTGTGACACGAAGAAGGAGATCACCTCCTACATTGAAACCCAGAAGTCGATGAAGTTTCTTATGGGTTTGAACGAATCTTACTCTACCGTTCGCAGCAATACTCTCCTTCTTGAGCCTTTTCCCACTGTAAACAAGGCTTATTCACTTGTTCTTCGCCATGAGAGGCAAGCTGAAGTCTCAAGTGGAAAGAGCACTGCCTAACCAGAAGCTGCTGTGTTTGCTGTGAAGGGTGCAGGTCGAGAGACGAAATCTGAAGAAGGTAGTCTACAATGTGGAAAGTGTAACAAGACTAACCACATCACAAAGATCTGCCGTGCGTATCTCAAATGCACTTTCTGCGGGTGGAAAGACCATTCATATGAGTATTGTCGCAAAAGAAAAGTAGTCGCAGAAATCGAACCAAGTCATTCTTCCAAGGGAAATCAAGTTGCCGTGACCAACAAAGAGGTGATGTCCAATTTTCCATTCTCTCAAGAAGATTGCAAACAAATCCTCCAAATGTTGAATAAGAACAAATCATCCTTTGTCAATCACGTTGGTAATCACGAAGACCTTTCAGGTAAAGCTTTTTCATTGATACATCATGGCAAGAAAAATGTTTGGATCTTGGATAGTGGTGTTACATATCACATAGTTTGCAGCCCTGACTTCCTTACGTCCTCAAGACCCGTTAAAAATCACACCATTGAGTTACTTAATGGATCCCTTGCCACGGTCACTCATGTTGGCCAAATTATTTTTCTCCTGACTTCATACTTGACAACGTCCTTTGTGTTCTACTTTTTAAGTTGAATTTAATCTCTATTAGCAAATTAACCTATGATTCCCTCTCCATTACGATTTTCTTAAACCATTTTTGTGTCATACATGACCTACGCTCGGGGAAGATGATTGGGACGGGAATTGAACGGGAGAGACTCTATTACCTCAATCCACCAAAGAAAGGAACATGCAATGTAGTCCAAACCATTCCTTCCAGCCTTTGGCATCAACACCTAGGACACCCATCCCATAAAGTCACCATGTTATTTCCTTTTGTCTCCAATAAAACTTGTGACACAAGTCAATGTTTAATTTGCCCTTTGGCTAAACAAACAAGGTTGGTTTTTTCTTTGAGTTCCATGTCTACCACATCATGTTTTTAATTGATACATGTTGACATTTGGGGTGGTTACCAAGTGTCTTCTCTTTCCGGTGCCAAGTACTTCCTTACCATTGTTGATGATCATACTAGGTGCACATAGATCTATTTGATGAAACACAAGTCTGACACCAAGGGGCTTCTCACCCAATTTATTCATATGGTCGAAACACAATTCACCACTAAAGTCAAAATGATTCGTAGTGATAATGGTCCCGAGTTTAAACTTGACATGTTTTATGCCTCACAAGGCATCATCCTTCAAACTAGTTGCGTCAACACACCACAACAAAATGGTGTCGTTGAACGCAAGCATAGCCATTTGCTTAATGTTGCTCGAGCATTGCTCTTCCAAGCTCATTTACTTAAACAATTTTGGGGGGACGCCATCCTTGCTTCGGCATACCTTATTAATCGCACACCAAAGCCCATCCTTCACGGGCAAACACCATATGAAAAGTTGTTTCACAAACCACCCGAATACTCACACTTACGGGTCTTTGGTTGTCTTTGTTTTGCATCCACTCGTGCACAAAAACCTTCCAAGTTTGATCCCCGTGCGCGTCGTTGTATTTTCCTCGGGTATCCTTATGGTAAAAAAGGTTATAAATTATTTGATTTTCATCTTCAAAAAGTGTTTGTCTCCAGGAATGTCATTTTCTTTGAAGAACAATTCCCTTATCAACACTTAGACAATTCCGCTGCCTCTACCACTCCACCTCACCCTTCTGCCTTCTTGCTTAACTTTGACTTAGATCCTTCCCTTGCACCATCTCAACCTCTATTTTCCTCCAATGATCCCCTTTCACCTTCAGATGCTCTTCCTACCTCATCTCTCATACCTTAGTTGATCTCACCACCCCAACTCATATGCCTTTACCTCCAGATCCCATGGAACCCTCGCCTACACCTACCCCACCCCCACCCCGCCGTGGTACCCGACCCATAAAACCCTCATCATTTTTGTAAGAATTTCATGTTGAGGCATCTCTCATGTCAAGGCCTGCTTCCGTATCTTCAACGAACATGGTTCAGTCAGGTACCTCTCATCCCTTCTCTACTCACTTATCCTATCATCATCTCTCACCCACATATAAAGCTTATACTGCTAATCTCATCTTCTTTAAGGAACCTACTAGCTTTTCCCAGGCTGTCCAAGATCCACATTGGCGCGCTGCCAAACAACATGAGCTTGCTGCCCTCCATGCAAATAACACATGGATGATCATGCTTCTCCCTCCTCATAAACGCCCCATTAGCTGCAAGTGGGTTTATAAGGTGAAGCTTAAACCCGATGGGACGATCGACAGGTACAAGGCACGTCTTGTTGCAAAGGGGTACAGTCAAATCGAGGAGATTGATTATTGATAAGCTTATATTTATATATATTTTATATCAAATTCACTTGTCTTTTCTTAGTTAGTTCCTTATATTTTTGAGCTATTTACTTTGTTTTTGTGTTTTGTAGGATTTGTCAAGCAAAGAAAAGAAAAATAGCACAAGTGGAATTTTAAGTAACAAATTCGTCAAAACTGCCTGTGTAGGTCAGCTGAGTTTGGAAGCAAGTTGCGGACAACTCAGAATGAATTAGAGAATAAGCCTTACATGGTTGGAAAGCTACGGATGTCTATTTTCTGGAGCATTTCACGGATTGTTAATATCATTTTTCTAGAAGAAGTTATGGCCATTTTAACACTTAAAGGTCCCAAGAGGCTGAGCAGTTTGTAACTGACAAGAAAGCATTGAAAGTAATAAATCCAATAAATCTAGCAGCCAAAACTGATGCAATCAAGAACAAACCAGCTGACACCTATTCAAATATCAGAGGAAATGGAATTAAAGATGAGGATTAAGAGGGAGTTATTGGCATAAAGGCTACCCAAGGAGTTACAATTGTTTCACCATTTCCTCTCACTTATTGTCATCACTAAATGGCTATTAGTGGGTAAGTTAAGGAGAAGAAAATGATGCAGCAAGAATTGGTTTAAAAGCAGCGTTGGGGAAGGAAGGAAAGGGGGGAGCCTTAGTCGATTTCTTTCAGTTCTATTTTCTCAAACTCATGTCTATCTTTTGTTTTAACTTAAGGATTGTGCAACTAAATTTTTAGTAGTTAGGGGCTGTTTGAAGCCTCGAATATGATAGCAAGTTTGTTATGACATTTCGTTTGAATTACTTTTATAATGGATGAAAATTGGTTCACTACTTGTCTCATTGATGAATTCTTTATGTGTTTTCTACGGATGCATACTTAGTAAGCATATCTAGGATTCTAATGCCATGAATATGTGTGTGCCTGCCCTTGTCGAATGAGGACCTACATATGTTCTAGAGTAGTACTTGTTAATTGCGATTAACATGTGAACAAATTTCTAGGATAAGTAAGACAACGCCAGTACTTACGATGCCTTGTGATGATTCAAACTCTTTTCGTTCTTAATGATTTCTACTTGTTAAATCTATGAACACGCCATTCTAGATTGCATGTTAGGGACTAAGTTAAGTTGAAAACGCCATTCTCTTAACATACTACATAACAAAGAGTAATAGGTTGAGTTCTAACATTGAGCCAACTTGAGCATCTTCCTCCGGAAATAGAAGGAATTTCAATGAAACATAACATGTTTGCATGATTATTTGGTGGTGGATACCAATTCCCCTAACTCGTTTTTCTTAATTTGTGAACTTCTTAAAATCTGTTTTTGTTCTATTTAATTTAAATAGCAAATCAACTCCAAAAATCCTAAAAATTTGTATGAGTGTAGCTCTATGTGTCTAGTATCTGCATATAAAATTTCGTAGACTTTAGATAAGTGTAAGGTGGTCTAATAATTATTTTTCAGTGGCTGGTCAGTAGGGACAACAGCCCAGTTTTTGTGACATTTTAAGTAGTTAGATAAAACAATCTTCAGCAGGAAAGACCCTTATTTTCATATGCTACAATTGACAAATCTTAGTGTTAATAAGGAAAATCAATAGGACATTTGTGTGCTACTTTGTGGTGTGCTTTTAATCTTATCAATTACCGTGACACTTTTGCTCCCATGGCTAAGTTGACCACAGTTCGTGTCCTCCTCAGTGTTGTAGCCTTGCAAGGCTAGCACCATCATCAACTACGTGAACAATGCTTTTTTAAATGGTGACTTGGAAGAGGATGTTTACATGACTTTGCCTCCTAGTTTTGGATGAAAGGGGGAGACTCGAGTGTGCAAGTTGCACAAATCTCTTTACGGTTTAAAGCAAGCTTCACGGCAATGGTTCATCAAATTATCCAATGCTCTCAATGTTGCTGGGTTTCAACAATCTTTGTCCGATTACTCATTGTTCGTCCGAAGTCGTCAAGGTACATTCATTGCTTTATTGGTCTACGTTGACGACGTAATATTGACAGGGAACGATTTACATGAGATTGAAAAGACTAAACAATTTCTCTCTCACCATTTTAAACTGAAAGACTTGGGGGTGCTCAAGTATTTCTTGGGGATAGAATTGCACGATCAAAGCATGGCATCACTTTATGTCAACGCAAATATGCACCGGAGATATTGGTTGATGTTGGTTTTCTAGGCGTGAAACCTTCCCGGTTTCCCTTAGACCAAAATTTGGCACTCACGCAAATGGAAGGACAATTATTGGATGATCCCTCCTCGTATAGAAGACTTGTGGGTAGATTGATATATTTGACAATCACAAGACCAGACTTGGCCTATGCCGTGCATGTGTTGAGTCAGTTCATGGAGAAGCCTCGGTAACCACATCTTGATGCTGCACACAAAGTACTTAAATACATTAAACAGGCACCTGGGCAAGGTATTTTCTTTCCTTCCACATGATCATTACAGTTACGAGCATTTTGTGATGCTGATTGGGCCAAATGCAGATATACTAGACAATCGATAATGGGTTATTGTGTTTTACTTGTCCAAGCACCAATTTCCTAGAAAACTAAGAACCAAACCACTGTATCTTGCTCTAGCGCAGAAGCCGAATACCGTTCTATGGCCACTACGTGTTGCGAGATTACATGGCTGAGAAATATCTTAAAGGATTTGGAAGTAAATCATCAACAACCGGTTTCATTGTTTTGCGACAATCAAGCCGCCATACACATTGCTTTGAATCCTGTTTTTCATGAACAAAGAAAGCACATAGAGATTGATTGTCACCTAGTGCGAGAGAAGATTCAAAAAGGAATGATACGTACGGCCTACATACGGATGGGTGATCAACTAGCTGACATATTCACCAAACCATTGAGTTCGACACAGTTTGAAACATTGCTCAGCAAGTTGGGTGTCATTAACATACACTTCAACTTGAGGGGGAGTGTTAAGTAAGGAATCTTAGATTAATTAGTCAATATCGTGTATTGATATTTACTTTCCTGTTTAGTTGTTAATTAGCCTTATTTGTAGGCAATAGAATACGATAGTATCGTGGTAGTCTTTGTATAAAGATGTAATTCTTGTTTGATGAATATACACGGAAATTCATTCCTCAGTCTATGCTTCTTATATATATATCACAAACAAACATATAGGAACTTACTAATTAAGTTCGTACATTATTGGCAATTAATTCGATGATTGCTTGAGACTTTGGACCTCTAAATCTTAGTTCTCTCTTCTTCTAGATTCCAGAGGTTCTCTCTAAAAGAAAAGTTGCCACTCATGTGTAACCCTTCATCAGCCGAATTCACGCCTACCGTTGTCGATTGTGCAATATCTTCAATCCAAAAGTTTGTGAAGAGGTCTTCCTCTAACCCTAAACAACAAAATGGTCTTTCATCAACATTGTCTGTATCCTGTAACATGGTCTTCCATGAATCAGTTGCATTTTCTGTAATAGCCTGCTACAGTTCTCTTCAGTTTGAAAAATTGCAACTCTAGCCCTCCGTGGTTGAGGTCTTATGACGATGGTGGCTTTTGTTATTTCTTTGGATTTATCCTTCATATATTCCAACTCCTTTCGTTGCTTGCTATTCCAATAATTTTTTACCTTGCCTGCTGTTCTTCCTGGGAGTCTTCAAGCAAATATTGACCACCTTTACATGCACAAAGAAAATGATACTAAAAAACTAAGCACTCGGAACACTTTTGGCATTGTTTTAGGTCATCCAAGCGGTTGTTCACTCACCTAAGCGTCAATACTTATTCTTCACGCCACTTTTGGTGAGCCAAAACACAAATCTGTCTTTTGGAGCCCTGCGACGTCCCACCCAAATGCTCTGGCCCTTCATTTAAAGTATATATATTTTGGCATTCTGTTACACCTAGGGCTAGTTCGATATTGGATTCCGAACCAAAATTTGTATCCTGAATCTCAAACCGAAATTTTTTGGGACGGAAATTTGAAGACCAATCTCAAACTAAATTTTTGTCAATCCTGAAATATTTCGGGACAAATCGGGATTAAATTTCATAAACCCTAACCTAATGGTAAACATAAATATAGAAATTAAATTAGGGCTGGATTCATGAACATCCAATCCAAAACATGAACAAATTTCACACCTAATCTAGAATTCAAACCCTAAATTAAATTTCAAACCCTAAATTAATTCCAAAATTTCATGATCTGGGGGAGAATCGGTGCACAGTGCACTGGATGAAAAGGACTCTTAAACTTTGAGTGTCTGATAAAGAGAATTGCGAGAGAGAGAGAGAGAGAGAGAGAGAGAGAGAGAGAGAGAGAGAGAGAGAGGCGGCTCTGTGTGGTGAAGGAAGGCTCCACAGTCAAAGACAGTAGTAATAGTATGGTGCGGTGGTGGGCCGGTGATTGGCTGGAATTGAGCTTCAAATTCGAGACAGAGAGGAGAGGGCTCGATGGCTGAGGGAGGGAGGTTGGTTTCAATTGAAAGGAAAGCTATGAACGAACGATGGAAAGAGAAGGCTGGAGAACCCTAACAATGAATGGACGACACAGATCAATTTGAAACAAGTCAATGGTTGAAATTAACTCTAACTATAATTAAAAAAAATAATATATATATATATATATAATATAAGTATAAATATATATAATAATTAATAATATATATTTTCGGTTCGGTATGAGATTCCCGAAATATTGAGAAGACAATCCCAAATCTCATACTGAAATTTCGGGATCGGTTCGGAATAGCATCCTGAAAATTTCGGGAATTTCAGTTTGGGACATTTTTGGTTTGGGATCGGGATTTTTTCAGTTCGGTTCGGGATTTTCAGGATTTTTTCCACCCCTAGTTACATCAACTACTTTTTTATATAACCACAATTAGTGTAGCATACATTATAAGTACAAAGCAGAAATTTTGAAAGACAACCCCGCATGATAAGTTGAAACAAACAAAATATTTATGGTTCTGAACTGAAAAATGAAATATATATGTGTATATATCTATATATCACAAACAAACATATAGGAACTTACTAATTAAGTACGTACATTGTCTGCAAAGTACAACTAATTCGATGATTGCTTGAGACTTTGGACCTCTAAATCTTAGTTCTCTCTTCTTCTAGATTCCAAAGGTTCTCTCTAAAAGAAAAGTTGCCACTCATGTGTAACCCTTCATCAGCAGAATTCATGCCTACCGTTGTCGATTGTGCAATATCTTCAACCCAAAAGTTTGTGAAGAGGTCTTCCTCTAACCCTAAACTAGAAAATGGTGTTCCATCAACATTGTCTGCATAATGCAACATGGTCTTCCATGAATCAATAGCACTTTCTGTAGGTGGTGATGATGTCCGTAATAGCATGCTACAGTTCTCTTCAGATTGGAAAATTGCAACGCTAGCCCTCCGTGGTTGAGGTCTTATGACGAATGTGGCTTTTGTTCTTTCTTTGGATTTATCCTTCATATATTCCAACTCCTTTCGTTGCTTGCTATTCCAATAATTTTTTACCTTGCCTGCTGTTCTTCCTGGGAGTCTTCCAGCAATTATTGACCACCTTACATGCACAAACAAAATGAATAAATAATATGTTAAAACTACAAGGGCATTTGTTCAAAACTACAAGCGCTTTGTAACTCAAGAATAGTAAAATTGTAAGGAGTTGTTATCACGGTTTCAGAATTCTTCTCACTCGATCGATCAAGTGCGCCTTGTGTCTTCAACGGGCCATCTCATTGATTGAGTCCACAATGAAATTTTGGAGTGCCAATGCCTTTTTATTTATAGTTTTGATCAATGTGTTTTTTCTTTATCTATTTCTCATGATTTGTATGGCTTGAGGAACGGGATAATTTTTAGTCAAGATAAGTTGTTCTTATATCGTTTAATAGAAGTATCGTGTCTTTTGTATAAAAATAAAGGGTAAGTTAAGGAGATCAAACTTTTTAAACCAAATTATGTGGTTGTAAATGATTGGATTATTCGTAAGTATCGATTAACGTGCTTGTTTTTTATTGGTGACACATAATTTGATTTAAAAACTAATTTAAAAATGTGGTCTCCCTATCATTATCCTAATATATTGCTGGGCTAGTTTTGAAGAATGGATTAAACAGAGATAACTCAATTTGATATATGCTGGGATTGGCGCAAATTATAATTGAATCATGTGATTCTAACGAATAAGAATTTTACTAGGAAGAATTAGTATCAATCCTCTATTTACTAATATTCATTAACTGAGACCTTATTGCTTTTCAGATTTTGATCGAAGTCCCTATCATTAATATATTAATAAGTCATTTTCATAATTTTAAAAATAAAAATTAGTAGTTGATTTTGGGTTTTAATACTCACACTTTTATTAAACTCCTAATTAATTTTCAATTAAAAAACATTATTAAAATAAAATAAAATTAGTTTGTACTTATTAATTTTTTATAAAAGTTTTAAATTTTTTAATCTTAAATATACTCATTCATATAATATTTCAATTTTTTTTAATCTTAAAATATACTCATGTACACATTCTTAAATATATCAATTTGTTATATGTAAAATGATACTTTTTTTAATATAAAATGTACCCATTTAATATACAAAATGACACACCCAGACCCGAAATGTTCACTAGGAACCCGAATCGAGGCATGCTGGCCGACATCTGGAAGGTGACGAAACCAGCATGCCTCGATTCGGGGTCCTAGTGGACATTCCAGGTCGGGGTGTGTCAGTTTGGTATCAGAGCCAATCCCTGGCCGAGTGTGCCAACGAGGACGTCGGGCCCCTAAGGGGGTGGATTGTAACATCCCACATAGCCCAGAGGAGTGGATCCTGTAAGCCTTATATATATATATATATATATATATATATATATATATATATATTCTCATCTCTACCTAGCATGAGGCATTTTGTGAGCTTACTGGCTTCGAGTTCCATCAAAACTTCGAAGTTAAGCGAGTTCGCGCGAAAGCAATCCCTGGATGGGTGACCCACTGGGAAGTTCTCGTGTGAGTTCCCGGAAACAAAACTGTGAGGGTGTTACGGTGGAGTCAAATCCAGGATGTGGTGGGGGCCCGGGCCAGGATGTGACACAAAATTCATTCAATTTTTTTCTAATCCATTTTTAAACTTATATGGGTACATTCTTATATGTAACATTTCAATTTTTTAATCTTTTTCCTTTTCTTTTGAACAAATCAATTTTTTAATCTTAGATGTACCCATTCTTAAATATAATAATTTTTTATATGTAAAATGTACCATTTTTTTAAATATAAATGTACCCAATATTTTAATACAAAATCCATTCAATTTTTTTCTAATCTATTTTTTAAACTTATTTGGGTTTGGGCATGTACTTTCTTTTTCGTTGATTTGATAATGTATTCATATCGAGTTCAATCTAAAAATTTTACTAATTTTATTAAGCCTAGTATCTATTATTTTCATTTTGAAGAATGTACCCATGTTTATATATGTAGGCCTTTCAAGAGAAGACATACCTCATTTTTGAAAAAAATGGGGATTAGTTGTGGGACCCACTCCACATCGAACTTCAATGATCTGAACCGTCTATTTGGTAAGTCTTGAGTCATAGATCATCCTTACAAAAATTCAATTCAACCCAAAACCGTTTGCCTATTTAATTATCACGATCAAATTTCAATGTTTCTTAAGGAACAAAGTGTTTGTCAATTTCTTTAAACTAATTAGATGCCTCAAATATTTCTGATTTGGCTAAAATTTTGTAAAGATGATCTATGAGATGCAACTTGAAAAATAAACAGTTCGGATCGTTAAAGTTCGATACGGTGTGGGCACAACAACTAATCCCCATTTTTGTGAAAAAAAAAATGGGGATCCCCTTCCCTTAAAGGCTTGCTATATGTATAACATATTGGAGAGTATAATTTATATTTTAATATTTTCATTCCCACAAATCATGGGTTTTATTTAAAACCTCATTAATATAAACAACTACAAATTTCAATTTTTAATTTAAAAATTATAATAATCTACATTGAAATACATTATTACATTAATTTCAATAAAAACTGAAAACCAACAAGGTTTCAGTCAAAGAACATTAAACGCTTTATTCCGATGGAGTATCTAGACAAGCCAAGCATAGGGCCGAAACCAGCAGCCGAAGTGTCATAGGTTAGTACAACTCCAAATTGGCAAAGTTCTATTATAGACTACCTGGTCAATGGCACATTCCCTACGGAAAGGTTGGAATCTAGAAAGCTGCTACATGTGGAATGGCATTTTCGTCCAAAGATCCTACATTGGACCACATCTCCACTGCCTAGCGCCTCTTGACGATCTAAAGGTTCTAAGCTCAATCCACGAAGGGGCTTAATTTATGAAGGGGTTTGTGGAAATCACTCTGGAGGCTAATTCTTAGCACAAAAGGTTCTAAACACAGGCACCAAGACACTAAGGAGTTAGTACAAAAGTACGACCGCTGCCAATGCTACAAGTCGGTACCAGCACTGCCTGTCAGCAAATCACACCCGCAGACGAGTCCTTGGCCGTTCATGCAGTGTGCAATCAACTTGGTAGGGCTAATGCCGCCCGCTACTGGGGGCAAAGGCATGATGGTCGTGACAACCAATTACTTCACCAAATAGGTAGAAGCAGAACCCATGACTACTACGACACAGACGGACATAAAGCGTTTCATATGAAGGAACATCATTTTTCGATTTGGCATCCCTCAATCCATCGTCACAAACAACGGCCATCAATTTGTAGGCAAAGATTTAGCGAAGTTCTTCCAAAAGTATGGCACCAAGCAGCACATGTCATGCCCATATATCCTTAAGGCAATGGGCAGGCCGAAGCATTCCATAAGACGATCCTCGACTGCCTCAAGGAGTCCCTCTCTGACAAGAAGGGAAAATGGCCAGATGAACTCCCCGGATATCTAAGGGCGTATCACACCACCAAACGACGAGCCATCGGTGAGACTCATTTCTCTTTGACATTTGGTTCAGAAGCGATCATTCATCCTAATGTCATCGTGCCAAGTATCAGCACTTAACTGCCAAGCATCAAGCAGAACAGTAAGGAGATGACCACTTTAGATCTGGCATAGGAGAAATGCGAGCAGACCATCACAGCTTACCAGCATCAACTCTTCTCCAGCTACAACAAAAGGGCCAAGATCTGGCAGTTCCAACTGGAAGATCTAGTCCCAAGGAAAACCTTCATCACTGCCAGCAGCAAGGGCTCCAAAAAGATGAATCTTATATGGGAAAGTTCGTACAAGATCAGCAGAGTATGCGGTAAAAGAAATTACACCTTTGCCACCATGAACGACAAAGAGATCGAAAAGTAGTAGAACGACTACAATATGAAGAAGTACCATGTGTAACCTCCCGCTACATCAAAGCCCAAAGACTCAAGCAGCTCGACAGGCACCACTTCACAAACTGAGGATTATCCAGTTGTTATACAGTTCCTAACTTACAGATAAGTTCTCGTTCATTTCACTCGTTTTTCAATGAGGAATTTAGAAGTAATATGCAACCTGGCTCGGTTGCATGCTAACGACAACTGATCACTCTTGCCTCTCCAAAGGTGAACCAGACTTAACCCCCAATAGACATCTTGGTACAGACTTTGGCACTGGGGGCATGACAAGTCCTCTACACTGAGCAATCCTATCAGCAATTATACTAGCCATTCTCTACATGGCAGGTGCCATAGGCTCAGATCTAGCAGCCTCATTTTTCTTCCCATTGGAAGAAGTCATGTCAATCACAGACTTCTCGGTAGCATGCGAACCCTTATGAGCAACGGATAAAGTCTTCAGTTTTTTCTCAACCGACATCTTTTAAGCAGGCGGGGAAGATCTCTTCTTTCCACCTTCATTCATAGTAGGCTCAACGACAGTGATCAGACGAACCAATGCATCCGCCTTGATCCCCTTTTCATTCTCTTTCGGGAGCAGCCCACCTTTCTCTCAGCGAAGAGAACTAAGCAGCCAACGACATTCATGGTACTTAGTAGAGGAGCTCAACCCATATTGGTTTTTCCCTCATTTTTTTTTTCTCTCAGACCAGCAAGCAGGAGGCATACATGCCTAACATTCTAGCAACACATAAGGCATGCGACCTCCTCATCTCTCTCAATCGCAAGCCTGGCCCTCGTCAGGTCCAAGAGCCCAAATGACAGGAGCCATGCGGCTCGCCTAGCACTACGCCCCAGAGCCTCAATCTGCAGCCCAGCCGCGCAAGCTGCCCTTGACTCTAGCTAAGCCGAACAACCCAAGCAGTGGTCCCTGCCATAACACCTCATCAGCCTATGCCGAGCCGACTCCTGGCCCTTGCCAGCCAACGTACCGCATTACCCCGACGGCTGCCCTGCGACAACACTATCCAAGAAGAAAACAAGGAAAATTAAATTTTTCTTACCTCGATGCAGCGCGAAAAAGACGAAGAAAGCAACGAAAGATGGTCCTTTGCACGGGCAAGATGTAGAAGATTGCAAGAGGAGGGGAACAAATATCTTCTAAGCTTTCTCTCTCTTGTAGGGTAGAATAAATCACTCTCCAAAGTTGATTTAATAACCCACTTAAGGTGGACTTAAATAGGATTTGAGAGAAATTTATTTCCCTTTCCTAGAAGGATCTAATTTCCTATTAAAGAGGGAATTAACATCAAAATAGGAAACAATCCTACATTTCCTAAAGCAAGAAGATCTCTACACCTACTGCCATTTCCTACAAGCAGCCTAACAAGTGTGGGGGCATTTGTGGAACCAAAAATAATTAAGAGGCGACACGTGGATTTTTAGGTAATAAAATGACAAAATTATCCTCGAGGCACACCGGAACTCTTATGCACGAGCAATGGACAATCATCCCTCAATCAAGTCAAAAGTGCCCAAATAGGTATGTATTTACAACCTATTTCATCCATCCCCATCATATCCTCTTCACAAGGTAACCCCCAAATCCTTCCCATTTTATTATAATAATTAGCTAATTAATTAAATAATTATTCCATTAATTAGATAATTAACCACAAATCAAGAACCTAACCCACAAAACCATCCAAGTTGCCTGTCCATCTCCTCCCAAGGTGGCCGGCCACATCCCTATATAAGCCCTCTCATTCTCTCCAAAACTCAATTCCAATTCTCTTGCTAGATTCTCTAACTTCTCCAAGCACTTTTCCCTCAAAATTCTTTGGCATAGGAGGTTCTTTGGCCAAAGCCCCACCTCCCAAAAAAAAAAAAAAAATCATTGTGGGCATGTGAGGTTCTTGACATTGACCTAAGGTGTTATTTTTGTTTTATAGCTGCAATTTTGACCAATAATGAAGAGAAATAAATTTGCATCCACATATTGTGTGTTAGTCGATCAACAAATCTTATTTACTGGCTGATGTGCCTTGGCTGGCTTCTGTTCTTTTCCCAGCTTCTTATGAAGTTATTTTGTTTTGATACATATTCTACAAGCTACGTAATATCTTTATGATAACTAGTTCATGCATGCATGCAAATGGCTTTTGCTTGGAATATAAAATGACTTGCCGGTTTCTTTTTTGTTTGCCAAATAAAGGGACTTGGAGTTCTTCAAAAAAAAAAAAAAATAAATAAATAAATAAAGGGACTTGCCTGTTTCCCAAAAGTGTATGAAGTCTATGGATTAGATCTATTTCATCCTCTGTAAAATGTCCGCTTTTGAGATTCGGCTTCAAATAGTTTAAACACCTCTGTCTGCAGCTTTTCCTGCATCTGTTCAGACATGCACAATTACACAAAGACTGTATTTATGACATGTTTCTAGGTCACCAAACTGAAGAACAACTAATTTTCTAGTCAAACTATGCCAATTAACTTGTCTCTTTACCTGTTTCGCGAGGAACCTGCTGCCACTGTCCATCTCCATGCTTTTCAACGTACTGCCTCAGAATATCATCTTCCTGTTGAGTCCAGGCACGCTTCCTCATTCTTCCCAACAAATTACTATCCTCCATATGTATATATACGAGATTAGAGATCATAAGGCCACCGACGGCGACTTGCATGATTGCTCTCCACATAAATGAATGAAAGCGACCCAGTACGACTGAAACAATGTGATAGAGTTCTTTTTTACTGGAAACGATACCGTTATATTTCACTGATTCTTACGAAACAAATTAAATATAGGATTCTTTAGATTTAAACCCTTACAACTCTTAAACTCTAGACCAAAACCCATATATATTATAACTTCTAAATAAAACCCAAATTTTAAAGATGATGTCATGTTAGATAAAAGATGTCCGTGAATTTGTGTTTATTTACAAAATCATGCCACCAAATCTCTTATACGTTTCTTTTTGCTAGACATTTAATTTGTTTAGTATATTTTTTATATTGTGTGAACTCCTCCAATCCAAAATCTAATTAGATCAAATATATACGGACATATATTCTACGTTTATGTATACTAATACCATAAAAAGAAGTAGGTAAATTAATTTTGTTACAAATTTAAAAAGTAGGCATATTAATTTTCATGTAATTATACAGTAGGTAAATTATTTTCATAAAATCAAACAATAATAGATATTGTTTTGAAAAAATTAATTTTCATAGTAGGTAAATTTTTTCATGTACTTATACAGTAGGTAAATTTTTTCATAAAATTAAACAATAGATATTGTTTTCAAAAAATTAATTTTCATAGTAAGTAAACTATTTTCATGTAATTATACTGTAGGTATAAAATTAAACAATTGATATTGTTTTCATAAAATTAATTTTCATAGTAGGTAAATTATTTTCATAAAATTAAACAATAGATATTGTTGAAAATAAACACTAAATTAGGTATATTCAAATTGAAATTTATTGTAGAAATTAAAAAAAAATCCAAATTAATTCCTCTATCTAGACCCATATTTCATGGCTACAAGGCCTTGCCAAATTCAATGCACGTGATCAATTAAAACAAAATTACAAGAACTTTCCATACTAGCTTAGAAGGGGTATATTAGGGATCCAAAAAATATAAAAACGGACATACAAACTTAATTTGGTAAGTTGCTTAGTTGGATCCTAATCATTGGGTTTTATTCGAGTAAATATTTTATGATGGGCTAGAGGCTAGAAAAAACGAGTTTGGAGGGGGAAAGTTAAATTTTCAATTTTAGTACCACATGCGCTATTTTTTTATTACTTTATTACCACGATGGTCATTAATCCAATCTTTTGTGGTCGACATTTCAGCTTGTCCGTCGATAGTAAATGTTTGGGTAAAGTACAAAAAACTACCTCAACTATTAGGGTCACGACAGTTTCATACCTCATCTTTTAAAATTGACAATGTCATACCCCATCTTACGAATTTGTGACAATGTCATACCTCCGTCAATTTTTCTGTTAGTTTTTCTGTTAAGTGCTGACGTGGCTTGATTCGGGACCTACTTTCTATTAAAAAATTATTAAAAACTAAAAAATAATTATTTAATATTTTTTAAATATTAAAATAATAATAAAAAGTAGGGAAAAAATAAATAAATAAAAACCCTCATTTCGTCCCTCCCCTCCCCACTCCTCCCTCCTCCCTCCTCCCTCCTCCCTCATCTTCTTTCCCTATCTGCAAATCCCAACAAACAAAAAAAAAAAAAAAATCCAATTTGTCTTCCCCCACACCCACACTCAGTTTCCCCCACACCCACACTCTTCTCCCTCCTGCAACCCAGAAAAAAAAAAAAAAAAAAAACCCAGATCCCGTTGGCGGGAAGATGGGTGCGCAGAGAAGGTGGAGGATGGGTGCGGAAGAGGATGTGGAGAATGGATGAGAGTGGTGGATTTGGGGTTTGATGGGTTTTCAAAAATTTTTTTTTTTTTTTTCCTCTTCTTCTTCCTCTTCCTCCTCCTTCTCCTTCTCCTTCTTCTTCTGCAGCAGAGGGGTGTTGATGGGTTTTCAAATATTTTTTTTTTCTTCCTCTTCTTCTTCTTCTTCTTCCTCCTTCTCCTTCTCCCTTCTTCTTCTTCCGCGCCGACCCCGCCGGGGGGGGGGGCGGAATTTTTTTGTTTTTTTTCCTTTTCTTCTTCTTCTTCTTCTTCTTCCTCCTCCTCCTTCTCCTTCTTGTTCTTCCGCAGGGGGGTTGTTGGGTTTTCAAATTCTATTTTATTTTATTTTATTTTTTGGGTTTGCAGGTGGGGGAAGAAAATGAAGATAGGGAGAAGAGAGAGGAGGGGAGGGACGAACTGATGGTTTTTTTTTGTTTTTTTTTTTTTTTTAACTTTTTATTATTATT
Organism: Pyrus communis; assembly: GCF_041283825.1. NCBI lineage: Eukaryota > Viridiplantae > Streptophyta > Magnoliopsida > Rosales > Rosaceae > Pyrus > Pyrus communis. The sequence continues at coordinate 5,122,961 of NC_142569.1, forward strand.
TTAATTTTTAAATAATATTAAAAAAAAATTTTAGTTTTTAATAATATTTTAATGATTTTTTAATCGAAAGTGGATCCTGAATCAAGCCACGTCAGCATTTAACTGAAAAATAAACGGCCAAGTAACGGAAGGTATAAAATTGGACCAAATTCTAAAGATGAGGTATGACATTGTCAATTTTAAAAGATGAGGTATGAAAGTGTCGTGACACCAATAGTTGAGGTAGTTTTTTGTACTTTACCCTAAATGTTTCGATCTGATTCGATTTACGGTCACATCTGCAAATGGTTTCCCGTGGGTCGACACCCCCAGTTGGCCAGATTAAAAATATCGGGGTCCCCATTGGCTTAAAATATATTAAAAACCACAACTGCTAGGGTTTGGCATGTACCTCTCTATCCATACAGTATTACCCAATTTACTTCTTTTCCATTTCCTTTTCTCTAAATTTATTTTTAAGGTGAACTGTTGATTTAATCGTTAAATTATTACTTTAGTGAAAATTAGGTTTCTAAACTATTTTTTTAGAAAAATCAGTTCTCAATCTAATAAAATTTGTCAATTACATCCAATATTAGATTCGAATTTATTCTATTCAATTTCTCATTGATTTAAATCACGTGATTTGCATGAAATGCACTTTAGATAGTTGATTGATAGTTTTTCATAGTATAAGAACTTATTTTCTTAGAAGAAATAGTGTATGAAATTAACTTCAAAGGGTAACCATGAGCTAGTGGTCCAGTGGTAAAGGACGGATTACAAGGCTTCCTTAAAACTAAAAACTGGAGGTCTCGGGTTTGAAACCCGCTGCTGGTGTGGAAGTTAGACATGTGGCCAGGGGGAGGTTGAAATGTCTTTCTAAGTCTTCTCAGCCCCCAGAAAGGGTGGATAACCGTGGCTTGCCACCAATTGTCCCCCTTTAAAAAAATAAAAAATAAATAAATAAATAAATAAAACTTCGAAGGGTAAGTTAGACTTTAGATTCGCAACCTATATGCAACATTAAGAGCTTATATGCAAGAAAATGGTGGCCATATCCTTTAAAATGTGACATTTGACTTAATTTGACAAAAAAATTAGATAAAATTTCTTTGAATATAATATTAGTGATGTGATTAGCAATTTTTAATGAATTCAGGGACTTATTTACCGAAAAAATATTTCAAGAACCTAATTTTCATTGAAGTGATAATTTAGGGATAAATCAACCGTTCACCCTTATTTTTATTCCTGATTTCAAGGACTATGTCATGCGAATTCTCCATTTTTTCCACCTTTGTCAAATTAAGACTCTTAGCCACTTTTGTTCGCTTCTCATTTTACTATTAGAGAAATGTTAAGAGGATTCTCTCAAAGTGTGACTCTTCGTAGACTTTCTGTTTTCTCATATTTTTTTTGTACAATATTTTATAATATTATCACATTAATTAACGTTAAACTATGAAGTGACAGAAAGTCTTAAATAAATCTCACTTTAAAAAAACCCACTCATCGTTTCTCTTACTATTTTCACTTTATTAGCCGATGGGACCATGATACCTGACTTCTGAACCGATGTCTCTAGCTACAATTTGGATTCGATTACCAAATATAGTGACACAAATAATACTTAAGCAGTGGGCACTGGCTGTCTATTTTTGTGTCATCCTACGTTTGTATTCAATTGAAGATTTGAAAGATTTTAATGAAATTATAAATTTATGGATTTTTACGAAGTTTAACTAATTTGTAAATATTCTATGTAAAATTTTGATTCAATTCTCTTGAAATTTCATGGGAAGATGTGAAATTTGTGGATGCTTAAAATACATTACAAAATCTCTCCAATTCCCTCTAATTCCTCAACTCTTCCAAATTCTCTAAATTCTAATTCTAATTTAATAACCTGAAATGTTATAACTTATTTAAAATTCTAATTGAATACAGGTGAATTTCTAAAGATTTTAATAAATTATCTTAAAATCTTGATTGAATATACATTGAATTTCAGATAATCATTTGAAATCCTGATTAAATACTCATAGATTCATTAAAAGAATTAAAATCCCTTAAAATTCTAATTGAATATACCACCTAATTAAATTGTTAACCAATCAGTTAAACATGTTTCCTTCAAATCGGTCCAAATCAGTCACATATTATCTTGTATATATTCGACAAAACTTTGACTTACCGCAATTCGCGATCATTCTTGTCGTTTGTTTTTCTGTCAATATCATCAAATCAAATCACGACCGGAACTAGTAGTGGAAAAAAAAAGAGGGGGAAAATGCAAAAATGCAAAGAACAAGTTGAATTGAAAGGTACACATCATATAAGATCTTCGAAATCTTCGCTGTTGTCAATACAATAGCAACACATTTTGTAATACAGTGGGTTATAATGACATGTGATGGACACATGGACGAATTCAGCATCTGTATATCGAAGGCTGCTGCTACCACTCAACTCCTTTTGCGAAGAAAAATTGCTCCAACTGAAAAAATTCCTCTCACGTTCTATACTATTCCTACCATCTCACACTTCTTAGTCATGTAACTTTTTATTTAGCTAATGATTTATAATTTTAGCGTTTTAAACCCCAGCTATTCAAAATCGTATAGTTGAACAATAAGTTGATAACATTGTATCGAAATTCAATATATTTCATCATTCAAAGTTGCCTCCACAAAAAGTGTTTCCATCTCTGTTCATGGATGGACGCAACTAAACCACTTACAATAATAACTCGAGAATTTCAATTGAGAAATATCTTTCGTTTATTTCATTTTGTTTTGTTCACTCAATCAATTTCTTTACTAGTCTGAAATCAACCTACACTGCATGAGAAGTAGCCATTTGTATATAAAGTCGTCAGTTTTCGAATAGGAAAATGTTAGGAAGACCATGGTTTTAGACCGTATGATGTGGCGATTGATTTTTCCCTTTCACTTTAAATAATAACTCGAGAATTTCAATTGAGAAATATCTTTCAATTATTTCATTATGTTTTGTTCACTCTATCAATTTCTTTACCAGTCTGAAAATCAACTTACACTGAGAAGTAGGTGTATACAAAGTCGGTAGTTTTGAATAGGAAAATGTTAGGAAGACTATTTTTTTAAATGATATTTTATAGGAACACTGTTAGATCCCACATTGCCCAGGGGAGTGATCCTTAAATGTATATTCTCATCCCTACCTAGTACGAGGCCTTTTAGGAGCTCATTGGCTTCAAGTTCCATTGGAAATCCGTTAAGTGAGTGACACGTGAGAGCAATCCCACGATGGGTGACCCACTAGGAAGTTCTTGTGTGAGTTCCCAGAAACAAAACCGTGAGGGCGTGGTCGGGACCCAAAGTGGACAATATCGGTGGTGGATTGGGCCCAGGATGTGGTTGGGGCCCAAGCCGGGATGTGACAATTTGGTATCAGAGCCTAACCCTGGCCGTGTGTGTGCCGACGAGGACGTCGAGCCCCTAAGGGGGGTGGATTGTTAGATCCCACATCGCCCAAGGGAGTGATCCTTATATGTATATTCTCATCCCTATCTAGCACGAGGCATTTTGGGAGCTCACTGGCTTCGAGTTCCATCGGAACTCCGAAGTTTAATGAGTAGCGCGCGAGAGCAATCCCATGATGGGTGACCCATTGGGAAGATCTCATGTGAGTTCCCAGAAACAAAACCGTGAGGGCGTGGTCGAGGCCCAAAGCGGACAATATCGTACTACGATGGTGGAGCGGGCACGGGATATGGTAAACCCTGGGCCGGGATGTGTTAGATCCCACATCGCCCAGGGGAGTGATCATTATATGTATATTCCCATCCCTACCTAGCACGAGGCCTTTTGGGAGCTCATTGGCTTCGAGTTCCATTGGAACTCTGAAGTTAAATGAGTAGCGCGCGAGAGCAATCCCATGATGGGTGACCCACTGGGAAGATCTCATGTGAGTTCCCAGAAACAAAACCGTGAGGGCGTGGTCGAGGCCCAAAGCGGACAATATCGTACTACGATGGTGAAGCGAGCACGGGATGTGGTAGACCCTGGGTCGAGATGTGTTAGATCCCACATCGCCCAGGGAAGTGATCATTATATGTATATTCTCATCCCTACCTAGCACGAGGCCTTTTGGGAACTCATTGGCTTCAGGTTCCACGGGAACTCCGAAGTTAAGCGAGTAGCGAGCGATAGCACTCCTATGATGGGTGACCCACTGGGAAGTTCTCGTCTGAGTTACAGAAACAAAACCGTGAGGACGTGGTTGGGGCCCAAAGCGGACAATATTGTGCTACAGCGGAGTCAAGCCCAGGATGTGGTGAGGGCCCAGGCCCGGATGTGACTGGTATCATAGCTTATCCCTGGCCGCGTGTGTGCCAACGAGGACGTCGTGCCCCTAAGGGGGTGGATTGTTACATCGCCCAGGGGAATAATCCTTATATGTATATTCTCATCCCTACCTAGCACGAGGCCTTTTGGGAGCTCACTGGCTTCGGGTTCCATGGGAACTCCGAAGTTAAGTGAGTAGCTCGCGAGAGCACTCCCATAATGGATGACCCACTTGGAAGTTCTCGTGTGAGTTCCTAGAAACAAAACCGTGAGGGCGTAGTCAGGGCCTAAAGCGGACAATATCGTGCTACGATGGTGGAGCGGGCCCAGGATGTGGTGGACCCCGAGCCGGGATGTGACAAACATAGTGTAACGGTTGATATTTTTTTTTTATGATTTAAATAAGAAGTATAACCATCAACTACTAAATCATGCGATTCACAAAATATGATTTAAGAAAATGTATTCTTTAACATCACTCTTTCTAAAAGCATCTCCAAATGAAATGCTAAAATGTACACATCAGCTATAACAGTAAAAAAAAAGATCACACTAATATTCTCCAACAGAAGTGACAAATCCTATGTGGCGATGACATGATTGGCAGCAAAAGAGGTTAAATTTGACAGCAGCTTCAAATGTTCTTTTATTAATTATTAAATGTATTTTTTAATTTTTTAATTAATTTAATCATTTATTATAATTAATGTTGAGTTGACCGATGCAATTATCTTACTTTTTTCTTCTTTTTAATTAAAGAAAGTGAATAGATTACATATTAAACTTTAAATATCCTTTATTAAATTTTAATTAGTTTAATAATTTATTTTATAAAATAATAAAATAATAATTTAGTTTGACATATCGGTTGGAGAACAAAACTTTAAAAAATGTCAAAGTGCCACATAAGCTGTCAAAATTTAAATTTTATGTTCAAAATTTGACATCTCCTTTAGAGATGGTCTAATAAGACAATAAAATGGGCAATTTTCAAGTAAGACACGGAAAAATGTCGACTTTTGAACAGTATAACACATAACCATTCCCCAGACCCACCGCCATCGGCCAGCTCCATACCCCAACCCTACCCAACCAGGCAACCCCCCGACCTCAACCCCCCACACTTCAACTTGATGATGCCAAGATGAACACTGTATTTCTTTTAGCTGTTAGGGTTTTATGAAACTATTTAAATAAAAATTTATATCGTATTTGTGTAGTGTTTACAATAAATTATGGGGTATCAATGTGTTGATCTTAAAAATTACAATGTCTACGTGGCGCACAGACCTAGTAATTATTGAGCTAACTACGTACTTGTGAATGCTGGCATATGCCAACTCGCAACCGAGTTCGGTCGAGCAAATAGAATAGATGTGGCTGAAACAATATTCCCTGTTAATTACAACCCACAATCAAATAGTTTTCATGTCTATCGACTCTTTCAACAACGAGAAGACCAGCAAGAGAATTCCGCAGATTGCTATTGATGTTGTAGCTGAAACATACCGCACTTTTGCTTAAATTAACTTGTTGTCTAGAAGCATGCTCATAATACTTTAGGATCTCCTTAATCGTATTACAATCTGTCGTCTTAGCCCTTGAAAACAAGATGCAATCATCGGCGAACAACAAGTGAGTAACAGAAGGAGCTTCTTGGCAAATAGAAACCCCTCTGGAGCTAGCCCTCCTCTTCCCGCTTCGCAATTAGAGCCGAGAGGCCTTCGTCACATAAGAGGAATCGGTAAGGAGAGAGCGGGGATAACCATTGAAAGGGAAAGCGTATGAGACCGTAGAAACGATAATCCATTGTTGCTCAAATCCCATTTTCTCCATGACGTTTCACAAGTTACCCCATTCGATGCAATCGTACACCTTGCTCATGTCAAGTTTGAGGGCCAAGAATCTCTTTTTACTTCTTCCCCTAAATAAGGACGAAAGCACTTTGATGTTGAGAAAAGTTTAGGCATAATGAGCTTGAATAAGGACGAAAGCACTTTGACAATACAGTACATGCTTAGCCCACACCATCATCCTCTTAGTGTGGATAATATCGTTGGTTAAAAAAAAAAAAATTAAGGTGCTGTTAGTGGGGTTTTCAAACTATGTTTTAGCATCAAGTGTAGAATCCCGCCATAGGTTGAAACACACACAAAAAAAAACACCCCGACATTCCATCAGTATATTAAGTTTTTCCTTTAGGGTTTTGTAATATTGTGGGTTCTGTGTTTTTAATCAACGTATGTTTTTCACTGGCTTGTGTGCCTTGGCTCCTGTTCTCTTCCAGGATTCTTTTGAAGTCCGTTTGGTTTCGATATATTCTTTAGAATTGCATGGATTTAGCCACCCCACTACTCAAAATTCTCCGAAAATGGAAGTCTCAAACAATTTGCTGTAAAGAACGATTTCTTGCATGATAATCTAGCTGAGGAGTATGGAGTTTCATCCTTGCTTCGGTGATACTACTAGGAAAGGAAATGTGTGCAGATTGAAGGCCTTGTATGTGTTGGATTTATTCCACTGTAAATCAACCTTAAATGGTCTACAACATAAAATAGGAATATAATATTGGAGATTAATGTAGATATTGGGACTTGTTCTCCTAAAGATATCAATCTTATATTAGGTGTTTTGTCATACAAGTAAGATTGATGGACTCGTTGATTATATGTGATTATGATACCTAATTGATAGGCTAAAAATTAAAATGGGATTTGAGATTCCTTTATGGACGGAACCTTAATGCCTTAGCCAGTATAAATACTAAGGTCCCTACCAACCCTAGATACACAACAAACGTTTTCCATAAAGTAGTTGTATCCGGCTAGGTGCTTTATGGAAGACTTTGGTGTTGCTGCAACCTACATCTTCTTCGCTTGGTCTCCAATGGCTATCGCTTCATGACCAGGTCAGCCAACTCCTTGTTTCGTGTTTTAATTATATAACCACATAAAATTTACATGTGGTATCAGAGCCATAGGTTATATGATTAAAACCTCTTAAGAAAATTTGATTTTAGAGACCGAAAGCAAACAACTTAATCAGTAATTGATATTTGGATTATAAACATTGAAAGTCTACTAATCACACGTGCCGCTGTTGTTGTTCTTAAATTTTTGTGAGCATTAATATATTAATGAATTACATGTAAGTTATATAATTTCTATAATAAAAATTAGTAATTGATTTAGAGTTTTAATACTCACATCCTTATTAAACTCCTAATTAATTTTCAATTCAAACATTTCCAAAATATAAAAAATAAAATTATAATAAGTTTTGTACCCATTAAATTAAATTTTGAATTTTTTAATCTTATATGTACCCACCGCCACCGGCCAGCTCATCCCCAACCCCACCCAACCAGGCAATTTCCCGGCCTCAACCCCACATACTTCAACTTGATGATGCCAAGATGAACAGTGTTTCTTTTAGCTGTTAGGGTTTTATGAAACTATTTAAACAAAAATTTATATTGTATTACGGTTATATTTTCCTCCTGTTGTCAATCAAAGAGAGTTTTCCTTACTTTTGTTTGTGGAGTGTTTACAATAAATTATAGGGTATAAATGTGTTGACCTTAAAAATTACGCCTACGTGACGCACAAATTTAGTAACTATTGAGCTAACTACGTACTTGTGAATGCAGGCATATGCTAGCTTGCAACCGAGTTCAACCGAATGAGTATAATAGATGTGATTGAAACAATTTCCCCTGTTACGACCCACAATGGTTCGGTGTACCAAATTTTTTTTATGTCTATGTACTCTTTCAACAACGAGAAGACCAACAAGAGAATTCTGCATATTGCCATTGATGTTGCGGCTGAAACATACCGTACTTTTGCTTAAATTGACTTCTTGTCCAGAGGCATGCTCATAATACTTTAGGATCTCCTTAATCGTATTACAATTTGTCGTCCTAGCCCTTGAAAACAAGAAGCAGTCATCCGCGAACAACAAGTGATTAACAGAAGGAGCTCCTTAGCAAATAGAAACACCTTGGAGCTGGCCCTCCTCTTCCCGCCTCACAATTAGAGCCGAAAGGCCTTTGACACAAAAGAGGAATAGGTTAGGGGTGCAACTTAGGTTGGGTCAATCCGAACCCATCCATGTCTAATACAATTTTAAATCCGAACAAGTGGGTTTTTTTTTTAGTTATAACCCGTCCGAACCCAACCTAATTTCAACCCGTTCATTGATTGGGCTGAGTTGGGTTGATCATTTACTTGTCCATCCCCAACCCACCCCAACCCGACTAACCAAACCCAATCTAACCAAATTGTAACCCGTATCAATTAATACTCAACTACACCTAGGTAAGCCAAGTCGAAAAACCAATGCCCTTTCTAATATTTTTTTTTAATAAATTACCCTTTATAATTACTTAAGCTTTTAGGGAATAAGAGGTTTTGATTAGTCAACCCATATTCATAATCTATAATTCCTAAAGCTTTATAGTAGATTGATTTATGAAATTAAAGTTAACTAGCTTTTGATGCTACTTGGCTTAATTTTTTTTTTTTTTTAGGAATTCTTGGAAACTAAGTTGTTACAAGATTAAACTTAAAAAAGTTGGACAACCCGAACCAAACCCAATTAAACCCGAGCCCAAGAATGAAACCCAACTCAAACCCGAGCTCGAATTGTAAAAGTTGGGTTAGGATTAGGTTGACCTTCCAACCCGTCCGAGTTGCACCCCTATACCTACGAACAAATGACAAGTGTTTTTTCTTGTGTGGATCCTATTTCAATGGGAACGTGATGAGTCAATCCGCCTACACGTCTTCCCTTTACTGTTATATCAGGAGTTGCTCCAGTACCCCATTTGATGCAATTGTACGCCTTGCTCATGTCGAGTTTAAGAGCCAAGAATCTCTCTCTACTTCTTCTCCTAAATAAAGACTGAGCAATTTCAAACGCCAATACGGTGTTGTTAGAAATTTGGCTCTCCGGGACGAAAGCACTTTGATGTTGATAAGTTAATTTAGGCATAATGAGCTTGATGCGATTGGAGATGGTCTTTGAGGCAAGTGGGGTTGGTTAAATCTAAACCTGGGCTTGAGTTGGGTTGTCCGACCCAACCCAACGTGACCCAACCACCCGAGTTAACACTTGAGCCTAGGTATATATAGCGCGGGTTCTAAATAAAACCGGAACAGAAATCAAGCAGCTCCCCACTCTCAATGACCTCCTCCGCTCGACCCCCTCCAGACCGGGGCCGAAACTGGACCGAACTGCCGGAGGACGTCACGGTTTCAATACTCTCTCGGCTCGGAGCCATCGAAATCCTGACGAGCGCTCAGATGGTGTGCGCGACGTGGAACAACATTTGCAAGGACCCGCTGATGTGGTGCACCATCGACCTGCGCGATCTTGATCACCAGAAACACATTCATTACGACTTGGAGAAGATGTGCCGCCACGCCGTTGACCGCAGCTCTGGAAATCTGGTCTGTATCAATGTCGAAGATTTCGGCTCCGATGAGCTTCTCACGTACATCACCAACTGGTATTCAAATGTCAATTTAGTTGTTCTATGTTTGCTTTTCGGGTTTTGTTCTTTCAACATTAGTTTAGTTGTTTCACATTTGGGAGTTGTAATTCAAGGTTGGTCAAGTCATTGTCTTTTGGTAATGTCACAATTTTGTTTGAGCCTAATGACTCCTTCATCTCAAGAACTGCGTTGGAGGGCGAGTCCCAATGTGCTTGTGTAGTTTAACTAACCCTTATGAGAAGAAGTCTAGGAGGAAAAGTGGCCGATGCCCTTTTCGTCCTTACGACCTACTTGTGTTCTTACGAACACCCTTCACCTTGTCCAGGGTTTGTGCTGCAAACTTGTTTTCTTGGGTTACTGACTAGACCATTCGCTGCAATGCATGTATGAAAATTCCTGGGATGATGATTTTCCTAGACATTTAGTGATGTGTTTTGCGTATAATTTCCAAGAAAAGAGTTGGTATTTAGTATTTGGTTTAGTTTTCTTGGTTAGTATACTGTCACTTATTTAATTATGGCTTTTTAGCCAAAATGGTTCTGGGGTTAAAATAACTTTTCATTTTGGTTTGTTATTAAAAATCGATAGAAATGGTCCTTAAATTTGTCCACCGTCATTCATTTTGACCGTTCCGTGAAAAAATCTCCGTTAAGTTGAGCTATTTTTGTTCAATCAACCCCTCCACTTGCTTTTCCATCTAACGAAGATTTTTCATGGAATGACCAAAATGATTGAAGACCCAGGGACCACTCTTATCCATTTTCAATGTCAGGGACTAAAGTGATGAGTTATACCAATCTTAGAGACCATTTTGGCTACAAAAGCCTTTTAAGTGATGCCTTCTTTTCGTATATTTATTGAGCATCTGTTCTCTCTGATATGATTCACAACACACACACAAGGGCAGACACAATATACATATATGTATGCTAGAAATTCCATATTTTCATGCCAATGAATTATGATGTAATTTATGTTGATTAGAATTTCTTTCCTATGTGTCTTTCTGTAGTTCCTAACATATTAATCTATCACCTTTCAATAGTTCAAGTGGAATCAAACGTCTCCGACTTGTCCGTTGCGATGGCATAACGAATGAGGGACTGGCTAAAGTGGCTTCTAAACTTCCACTCTTGGAAGACCTTGAAATTTCGTATTGTGCATTCTCACATGAACCTCTAGAAGTTGTAGGGTCTTCTTGCCCTCTTTTGAAATCATTCAAATTTAACAACCGGTGGTACAGATGGTCAGATGAAGAGTGTGACGACGATGCACTTGCTATAGCAGGAACGATGCATGATTTACGCCACCTCCAGCTTTTTGGGAATAAGCTAACGAACGATGGCTTGCTGGCCATTCTTGACCATTGTCCTCAGCTCGAGTTGCTTGATCTTCGGCAGTGCTTCAATCTTAAGCTGGGAGGAAAGTTGAGAAGAAGATGTGCTGAACAAGTGAAAAAATTGTGGTTTCCTGATGATTCCACTCTTGACTATGAATTTGATTCTGCAATTGATTACCATGAAGACAACCCATTTGGGTATTCGGATATAGATTTGATGTCTGATGATGATAAGGATTATGACTTCGGTAACCGAAAAGTAGAAGATGATGAGGAGTATGACTTCAACCATGGGAGTGGTTCTGATGACTGCCGTGAGGTTGAGGATAATGATGTTTATCCATGGATTGTCTGACTTTTGATGCATTGAAGACCTTGTATCTGATGAAATCGGCGCATCCAGTGCTCTCAAAGCAAAAAGCTTTTATACATCTAAGGGATTTGGAATTTCTTTGCAGAATCCCCAGTTCTGTACAGAATACGCAGTTTTTTATGCGTTACCTCCCAATGCACGACTGTTTCTGCCATTTTACTAGCAGGTCTAATTACGCTTCATTTTAATTTGTACTTGGTCTTTGATAGCCTGGTTCCCATCAGACTATGATTTTTCTCTGCACATTTCTTACTTGTTTAAAACAGGTTATGTTAGTTATGGAGACTGAAGTTATGCTTTATATACAATGGATTTGACTTTTTCTGTACTTTTATTTATTGTCGGTTCGCGTTATTCGTTTGAGAATGCATGCCATGGTAGCGTATTGGGGTGTAGGTAATGAGAATGGCGATACAATTACATTTATTAAATTAAAAGAAAAATGAAAAAACAGAAGTGTCACCCGTAAATGTCTAAAATATTATGTAAAGGGAAGAAAAAAACATTAGAGCTAACATCTTGGTCGAGATTGGAGAGCAAAACTCCTCTTGAGTAACTGAAGTGTCCGTTGGGATTATTAATGTTATTCACTTCCTTTGCATGCTCCAACACTTCATCCCAAAGAGATCCCTCGCCGCCATTGTTGTTGTTGCCATGATGATCATCCACCACAAGCTGATGATTACTCTCAGAACTTAAGGTTGATATAGACAGTATGTCTTCAGATTTTGATATCAGTTGGTTCGAGACACATTGTGCGTTAGCATCTTCCAAATCTTTGGTCGAAAAGATTCCATTGTCGCCATTGTTGTTACCATGTTCACCATCTACTGCATGACGATGATCATGACTCTCAAAACTCAAGGGTAGTGACTTAAACAAGATGTCTTCAGATTTCGATCCTAGTTCGGTTGCGACACATAGCACCTTACCATCCTCCAAATCTTTATTCCAAATATCTCTCTCACCGTCATTGTGGTTCGGGACACATTGTGCCTTATCATCTTCCAAATCAATATACCAGCTGAAGGATTCCCCGTTGGCATTGCTGTTACCATGGTGATCACCAACAATATGATGATGTTGATTAGTCTCAAAACTAATCAAGGGTGAAGAATTAGGCAAGATGTCTTCAAATTTTGATATTAGTTGAGTAGAATCGCGTAGCGGACTAGCATCTTCCAAATCTTTATCCCAAAAATATTCATCGCCACCATTGTCGTTACCATGATCACTCTCAGAATTGAGGGTTGAAATATTAGACAAGATGCCTTCAAATTTCAATATTTGTTGGTACGGAACCCATTCTGCCTTGTCATCTTCCAAATCAATAACCAGCTGAAAGATCCCTCGCGGCTATTGTTGCTACCATGACGATCACCGACGAGGGGTGATGAATGAGGCAAGATGTCTTTAGAGTTTGATATTAGTTCAGTCGAGACACATAGCACATTACTATCTTCTAAATCTTTATCCTGAAAGTACCCGTCGCAATTATTGTCACCCTGATGATGATTCTCAAATTTTAGGGCTGAATTTGTAATCATATCTTCAGATTGCGATACTGGTTGGTTCGAGACACATTGTGCCTCGCTATCTTCCAAGTTTGTATATCAGAAAGATCCCTCGCCACCATCGTTGTTAACATGATGATCACTCTCAAAATTAGACCACAAGTCTTGAAATATTGGAATTGACGGCGTGATGGAGACGCAATGCTCCTTAACTTCCTCCAAAGCATGCCTACCTTTCCGTCTCTTCTTGTTATTCTGAAGAAGCGCCGAATATTTGTCTTCAACTGCATAGCATACTGTCCACTCATCCTCAATCCACTTCTTCTCATCCGCCAACTTATGATCATCTTCTTCCAGATCATCAACATCGATAATCTCTATCTTTCGCTTGTTTTGCTGCCCCTTTTTTAGGCCTCGAAACTTATGAATTTGCTCCTCAACTTCATCCCCACTAACAGAACCATCATGTGTTTTGTCTGATTGCATGTAGCGAACGAGAACAGCATCCGCCGAAGAGTGCCCGAAAGCATAAGTACTGCCCACTTGAGAAGCCTTTCGCTCTCTTTTACTTTGTTGTCTCTCTTGTTTTTCCTCCCATTGCTATTTCGCATGCCTTTCTTTTCATCTTTTGTGCACACAGTTACATAGCTAGGGTTTCGGTTTTCGGTTTCGGGTTTACAATATATTTGCTTACTTTTTGCTTGGGAAATGTTTTTTATAGCGTGGTGTAGACAATCAACCAGCTAAGCTCTGTGTGTGTGTGTGTGTGTATATATTTCACTCTGTAAGGTAGACTTGAACTGAAACATGTCAAGGAAGAGTCCATGGCCTGAAGTAGGGCGCAGAACCAGTCACCAACAAGCTTGTAGCTCAAGGAGTTGTCATGGTCTATGAATCTTCTTTTAACTACCTACTCATGTGCGCTTTGTGTCTGCAGAGATAAAGTATCAAGAACACGGCTTAGTATACCAAGTGTAATAATACAGTTAGTTGGAAACTCGAAAAATAAAATTTTCAACTAACTATATTATGACACTAGAGGTATCCGGCCTTGTTGACATTCTGAAAATTTCTCGTGGGCATCTCTTATTCTATTTGTCATGATTTTGTTTGATTTGAAGCACCTCCTAACTTTTTAAGTCAAGATAAGTTGTTCCGATCGGTCAATATTGTTTTTTTCCTTATATCGTTCAAAGACAACTTCTTTGAACCCCTCCACTTCAATAATGTCCTGCTGGAACTAGGGAAGGAACCATCCAGGAAGCATGAGGGCATAATTATGTTTTACATAATTAAATTCAGAAACTAATTGACAAATGAGAAGTAGAGACTTCACTTTACAACTAATTTGTAATATAGGGAGTAGCTAATTCGTGATAAACTCATGCAAGGTCTATTAACACTCCAATGTGAGACTACTCTCAACACGTTCACATAAGTGTGACCTCATTTAAGTCTAACAAGAGGACAATACATGCTTTGATACCATAAAAAAAGTTGACACTATCCTAAAACTAATTGGCAATTAATATGAGAATAACCCAAGCCCTTGTAAGTGTTGAGAATAAGTCTCATATTGATGGGAGGAGAGACCTTGCATGGGCTTATAAGAGGTTTGGCTACTTCACATCTTGTCAATTGGTTTTATGGTGGAACCCAACTTTCTTCATGGTATCAGAGCTAAGTTATCTCACATGTGAAGCCAAACGGCCACACGCGCTCCACGTCACCCCGTTATATGTCCACGTGTTAGGCTTAAAAATTCGCCACACGTGAGGGGGCATATTAAGAATGAGTCCCACATTGATGAGAGGAGGGACTTTGCATGAGTTTATATAAGGTTGGGCTACTCCCCATATTGTTAATTGATTTTATGATGGAACCTCAACTTTCTTCAATAAAGTCATACAATGTTTGTTAAATAGCTACTTTGAATCCAATTAAGGAGCGAGGGTTAATTAACTAATTTGTGAATTTTTATTCTTTCTCACCTTTTGTTCCTAAGCTAATTAAGGTGTTGTTCTTAGCTCACTCTCACATCCTTTTACTATAGATAATATCATTTGTTCAAAAAAAAAAAAAAAGGTGTTGTTAGTGGGGTTTTCAAATACGTTTTAACACCAAAAGTAGAATCCCGCCATAGGTTGAAACACACACACACAAAACACCCCGACATTCCGTCAATATATTAAATTTTTCCTTCAGGGTTTTGTAATATTGTGGGTTCTGTGTTTTTAATCAACGTATGTTTTTCACTGGCTGGTGTGCCTTGGCTCCTGTTCTCTTCCATGATTCTTTTGGAGTCCGTTTGGTTTGATATATTCTTGAAGAAATTATATTCTTTAGAATTGCACGCATTTAGCCACCCCACTAAAAATTCTCCGAAAATGGAAGTAAGTCAAACAATTTGATGTAAAGAACGATTTCTTGCATGGTAATATAGCTGAGGAGGTTTATATGGAATTTCCTCCTTGCTTCGGTGATACGACTAGGAAAGGAAATGTGTTCAGGTTGAAGACCTTGTATGGTCTAAAAATATGGAAGGTTCACTACAAGTAGTGTTCTAAAAATCGGCATATGCGACCGCCTAGGCGCTGGGCGGCGGAGCTCCGACACGATTTAGACCAAAACGTTCAATTAGGTAGGGAAGACTTAGGCGGGCTAGGCGGCACTAGGCAGCCGTCTAGGCGATTTGAATCTCGCTACAATTTTTGCAACTAGATCTACAACTTCCAATCTCGTACATAACAGCAGAGCTCCGGCGAATTTCTGCATCCTTGTGAAGATGAGGGAAGAGAGAGAGAGAGTATTAAACATTTCAATCTGTGGTGGCGCAAGTTGAATTTGAGATCCAACTTTGAGGTTCTGAAAGTGAAAGGCCGAAGAAGAAGAACGAAGATGAGGCATGAGGGAAGTGCGTGCCAAGAGAGAGAGAGATAGAGAGAGAGAGAGAGACTAAAAGATTAGGTTCTGAAAGGGTAAGGGTAAAGAAGAAGAAACGAAATTCAAAAGCTGGTGATGGGTTCTTGGGTGATGTGAAAGAGTGGTTTTAATTATGAAACCACCCACTAATCAGTTGGTTTTAAATATGAAACCACCCACTTGCGCGGGTTTTTTTTATAGTTTTAAAAGTTTGGGATGTATATTATATGTATATAAATGTTATATAAATTATAAATTATAAATCATTTAGATAATATTTTTATTTATTTTTTTACTAGGCAAGCATATTAGATATGTACATAAAACATTCACATATGTATGTTCTTCTATAAGAAATAACATATTATTCAATAATTATTTATGTCTGATATAGTAAATTTAATTAATTCATATAATATATAAGAAATTTACCTAAATCCACCTAGGTGCCCACCTAGATCCCACCTAGCCGCCTAACCGCTAGGTGCTAACCCACCGCCCGACTAGCGCCAAACATTTTTTAGAACCTTACAACTAAGAAATTTTTTGGCCATTGGCAGGCTAATTCTGATCATACCCTATTCTTCATAAGCAGAGATGGATGCTTGGTTGTAAGCCATCTGACACTCCTATTATTCAGAATCATCATTTTGGTATATATCATGATCAAGTGCCGACTAACAAGGAGAGAGATGAAAATTTAGTGAAAAAAAACTGATTTATTTGTCACTCACTTGCCCAGATATTGCATATGCAGTGAGTGTTGTTAATCAATTTAGGCATTCACCTAATAAGACCACATAGGGGGCCCTAATGCGTATTTTGGGGTATCTAAAGTTTGCGAGTCCAGGAAAAGGGTTGGTGTTCAAGAAGCACGATACTTGGGTGTTGAGGGTTTTACTAATGCTGACTGGGCCAGAAAAAATTACAGCTCAATACTCTAATTCAAATTATTTCACTTTTGTAGGGCGCAATCTGGTTATACATGATGTCGTAAAAACAAAATGTAATTGCGCGATCTTCTGCAGAGGCTGAGTATCGAGGCATTGCTCATGGCGTGTGTGAACTCCTCTGGCTAAGTTGGTTATTTACTGACTTAGGCTTTAAACCTAAGGGTGCCATGAGACCCTTTTGCAATAATCAGGTTGCTCGAGCTATTGTAAACAATCCAATTCAATATGATTGAACAAAACATATGGAGGTGGACATACACTTCATTAAAGAGAATCCAGAATGGAAACAGATCAAGGTTCTGTTCATTAATTCTTCAAAATAGCTGGCATATGTATTGACACATGCTGTGTCAAAACGTGTTGTTGATGACTCACTCAAGTCGGGTATTGGAGATGTCTATGCATCAACTTAAAGGAGAGTGTTGATGTGAGTCAATTTGTCTCATATCAGATGTAGAGTAGGTAGAGTTGTTTGTGTGAGTATATAGAGGTTTCCTTATGTTATCTGTTCAGATATACAAGAAATATGTATAAAAGAAAATTGCCCCAAGTTCTCTATTTTTATTCCAAATTCACCCCAGGTTCTCTGTGCTTATTCCAAGTTCCTTCTTCATGCTATTCAACGTACTGCCCCAGAATATCATCTTCCTGTTTAGTCCAGGCACCTTTCCCCTTTCCAGCAAATTATTATATATCCTCCTTCCTCCATATGATGGGTTAACAGCCAACAGGATCCTTTCCGGATGTTTTTGGTAAAGATCCTAAAAATTCATAAATTGTGTTCGTTCATCGTACATCGTGCGATCAGTTTTTATCAGGTACAGTTTGTATTTAATTTAAATAAAAAATTAAAAATGATTTCTAATCGAACAATATATGATAAATTGATATGATTTACGAATCTTCAAAATCCTTACAAAGATGATCTAGAGAAGATCGGGATTCGGTAATAGAGGTGTACCAGAGGTAGTTGATCCCACGGCACATACACAAAACTATAGATCACAAGGCAGCAACGTGCATGACTGCACTCCACGAAAAGGAATAGAAAAAGGACAGCTGAAAATAGTGAGACAGTTTGGATTTGAAGTTGCGTCACTTTCCAAAATTGTGTTAGAAAACAGGGATTCTCCTAGTCATCAATGCCAGGTGTCGATCAGCAATGGAGGGCTCGTCATTTCTTTCATTCACGTAGGGTTCCGAAAGAGAATTGAGTGAAAATGGTCAACTCGTTCCAAATCTTGCAAATCTCCCATTAAATTTTTTTTCAGACAATTAAGTACTCGATCTAATTAGTTGTCTTGTTTTAATTGATTCTCAATCGCTTAATTAGTTGTTTTCTTTGAATTGATTTTTAGTAGCGAAATGTCTTCTTTTAAAAAAAAAAAAAAAAATTATTGTGTTTGAAGTATTTGTCTCCAAAATGTTATGATATTTTCACTTTTTATAGCCATTTATACATCATTTTTTTTTAATTATAATCATCGAATTAAATAAACTAAACGAATACAAATACAAAGTGTGAGAGATTAAAAAAGTTATCTATTTATCACTTCAGTACTAAAAACTATATGTGAAAAGCTTAAAATGATATTAAAAAACTAAGCACTCGTAACACTTTTGGCATTGTTTTAGGTCATCCAAGCAGTTGTTCACTCGCTTAAGCATCAATACTTATTCTTCATGCCACTTTTGGTGAGCCAAAACACAAATCTATGTCTTTCAAAGCTACGTCCCACCAAAATACTTTGGCCCTTCATTTGAAGTATATATATTTTGGCATTCTGTTACACCAACTACTTTTTTATACAGGCACAATTAGTGTTGCATACATTATAAGTACAAAGCAGAAATTTTGTAAGACAACCCCGCATGATAAGTTGAAACACTCATATAGGAACTTACTAATTAAGTATGTACATTGTCTGCAATGTACAACTAATTCGACGATTGCTTGAGACTTTGGACCTCTAAATCTTAGTTCTCTCTTCTTCTAGATTCCAAAAGTTCTCTCTAAAGGAAAAGTTGCCACTCATGTGTAACCCTTCATCAGCAGAATTCATGCCTACCATTGTCGACTGTGCAATATCTTCAACCCAAAAGTTTGTGAAGAGGTCTTCCCCTAACCCTAAACTAGAAAATGGTGTTCCATCAACATTGTCTGTATCATGCAACATGGCCTTCCATGAATCAATAGCGTTTTCTGTAGGTGGTGATGATGTCTGTAATAACCTGCTACAGTTCTCTTCAGATTGAAAAATTGCAACTCTAGCTCTCCGTGGTTGAGGTCTTATGACGGATGTGGCTTTTGTTCTTTCTTTGGATTTATCCTTCATATATTCCAACTCCTTTCGTTGCTTGCTATTCCAATAATTTTTTACCTTGCCTGCTGTTCTTCCTGGGAGTCTTCCAGCAATTATTGACCACCTTACATGCACAAACAAAATGAATAAATAATATGTTAAAACTACAAGGGCTTTGTAACTCAAGAAAAGTAAAATTGTAAGGATCACGGTTTCAGAATTATTCTCACTCGAATAAAACCCATTGGCTAGATTCCATATTAGCAAATTCATTAATTATGTTTGACTTCATAGATTTAAAATTTTTGGATGCCTAAAATACCCCTATTTGAATTTATTTTATTTTTTGATAAACCATATTTGAATGTTTGATATGTATAATTAATGCCATGCGGATTGTAAGGGATAATTAATGATTTTACACAAAAAAATAAAAAATAAAACATTAACGTTATAAATTCATTGCCTATATGGTAACATAAAACATGTCTACTATATGTTATTATACTTGCTTAATTAAGTCAATAAAACTATACTTTACATATTAATGTAGGTAAATTATTTCACACACACATATGCATGAAATATGTAAAATTCATGCAAAATCATTTACCTACATAATAAAAACAATATTATTTTATTTAATACTAATTTACCTATTACTTGTACATATGATAATAAAATGTGCCAAATATATATATATATATATATATATATATATATATATATATATATATGATATTGAATCATTGATACATACAAAATAAAATACCTACATAATAAAAGAATACTATTTGATTCAAAATTAATTTACTTACAAAATAAAACAATGTTATTTGATTTGAAGTTAATTTACTTATTATTTGTACATATATCTTATAATAATAATATGTGCCAAATATATGTAATAATATATAAAAAATAAATTACCTACAAAATATATATTATTTGCTAATCATAAATTTAGGTTTGTGATATTCACACACCTTTAACTACTTTTCCCACACCTCTCCATATTTTTAATACTTAATTTGTATCCTACTATTTAATCTTCCATATATACCCCTCGCTATTTAATCTTTCATTAATTACCATGAAAAAGTAGGAAGGGTATATATGGAAGATTAAATAGTATCATACCAATTAAGTATTAAAAAATAGGAAGGGGTGTGGGAAAAGTAGGTTAGGGTGTGTGAAAATCACAACCCTAAATTTACATATAGGTAAATTCATTATATATAATATTTTTTACTTGGCAGTTTTTTTCAAATTTGGATTTTATTTGGATGTTCAAAATTAGATGAATTTTTATTAAGAAAATAAGAGTTGCAAGGATTTATATCTAAAGAATCCTATTTTTTTTTTTATTAATTTTTTGCGAGAGGCTTTCTCAAGTGTGAAATCCTGGCTCCACAGACTTGGTGCACAAACAAAAAAGGCCCAAAATGCTGACCAGCGTCTTAAGTTTTGCATATAGGTTTTCGTATTCTAGATGTATGCTGTGTGTTAGTCCGTCAACAAATCTTATTTACTGGCTGATGTGCCTTGGCAGGCTTCTGTTCTTTTCCCAGCTTCTTATGAAGTACTTTTGTTTTGATACAATCTACAAGGTACGTAATATCTTTATGATAACTAGCTCATACATGCATGCATTTGGCTTTTGCTTGGAATATAAAATGACTTGCTGGTTTCTTTTTTGTTTACCAAATAAAGGGACTTGCCTGTTTCCCAAAAGTTTCTGAAGTCTATGGATTAGATCTATTTCATCCTCTGTGAAATCTCCGCTCTTGAGATTCGGCTTCAAATAGTTCAACCACCTCTGTCTGCAGCTTTTCCTGCATCTGTTTAGACCTGCACATTTACACAAAGACTTTATTTATAACAAGTTTCTAGATAACCAAACTGAAGGACAACTAATTTTCTAGTTAAGTATGCCAATATACTTGTCTCTTTACCTGTTTCGCGAGGAACCTGGTGCCACTTTCCATCTCCATGCTTTTCAACGTACTGCCTCAGAATATCATCTTCCTGTTGAGTCCAGGCACCCTTCCTCATTATTCCCAGCAAATTACTATCCTCCATATGTAAATATATACCGGATTAGAGATCATAAGGCCACCGACGTGCATTACTGCTCTCCACATAAATGAATGAAAAGGACCACAGTACGACTGAAACAATTTGATAGAGGTTTTTTTTTTTTTTTTTTTTTTTTTTTTTTACCAGAAACGAAACGATAGGCTAATTTCACTGATTCTTACAAAACAAATTAAATATATAAAACGAATAGGTGTCAATTGGGTAATACTCCAGTGACCAAAATTGGTCTAGAGTGAATTAGTAATTTAGTAAAGACAAGTAATTTAGTAAAGAGAAATTAAGCAATTGACGCAATAAACCTATGCCGGCAACACACGGTTACCGTTAAAAGATGTGAACACATAACTTATTGATAATGATAAATACTACATCCAGCCACCGCAATAGCGCGACCATAATACTTGCTAGGCAAGACAACAAAACAACTACACCACTTCGAGAAGAGAACCCTTGGTTGGCTCGTCATTGTGGTGGACAAGGACACCCTAGCTAGCCAGGGCCATTGTAATTTGTAGCTTTCACTGAGCCTTAGGGTCATATTTTTATAACATATTTTCTTTGAATTTTGTATATTCGAATGGGTTGAACATTATATTATTATTTTTTTTTTTTTTTTTAGACATTCGATAGCGAAACTGCGTGAAAAAAAGGAGAGAAAATAGTTTAACTAGTCAACACAAGTCTACATAGTTTTACTTGTCCCCTGAACATGTATTGTCACACTCTCATCGAAGATGTTGCCTCTCTCGGTTCTTCTTTGAGAAGTATTTTACAGTCAACCAACGGCTATTGTTAGCTTCATATTTCTTGAACTTCTCTATGTGGTTCGTGGTAAATGAGCTGCTTTCTTATAGTGTCAAAACATGCAGAAATAATTCCAGGCTTGTTCTCCTCCGCATCGAGAACTCCATTGTTGTCTCCAGCTCTAACCTGTGGTTTTGGAGGAGAGCGAGATATGGGTTAAGTGGCGGAGTTGTTGAACCTGGAAGCAGATGTAGATGGCGACGCCGGAGATGACAAAGACGGCAAGCTCCCCATTCCCACAATTTTGTTGTTGCTGCTGCTAACAGAGATTTGACGAAGCTACAATTAAAGAGAGGGGATAGATGAAGTAGAGAATAAGGTAAATAGAAAAAAGAGTGATGATGGACATTTTTCTCCCTGCATCTAACAAAGATTTGATGGAAATTCCACTTTCGATTAAATCTGCTAACTGTCTTCTCCACGAGGGTTTGAATTTTAATTTTATTACCCTAGATGTGTTGAGATTTAAGCTGCATACAAGCTTAATGTCGAACTGCAGATGACAATCCTGCAGAAAGAAGTGAAGAGAACTCTGAAATCGAAGAGGTGAAGAACTTGCTATTTTTAGCAAGTAGCCGTTAGGTTCAAATGTGCAACGGCTAGTTGAGTTTCTGTTTTTATAATGCTTACAGCTGTGTTCTTATCTGTTTTTAATTGTACTGTGTTTCCCATCTTCTTCCAAGTGGATGGATGATATCCTCCAATGTCCATTAATGGCTGGAGAAGAGTTCCTAGGCCTCTAGTGTGTAGGTTCTGTTTTTTATCAGAAAAAGAGTGATATAGTCCTTGTAAACTTTATGGTTTCTAAAATGAAAACACAGACTGTTTGATTCCTCATCTCCCTCTCTCGAAGAATCTCAATTTTTCTTAAAAAACCTATTACTCAAAGATTCAATCTTTAACGAAGATTATTAATCAAAAACACCATGCCTGGTACCATTTCAAACATGGTATCAGAGCTTCTGGTCTGATTCCGAAGAAGGGCGTAAAGCTGTGAGAGAGGTTCCTCCTAGAGAAAAGTCCCATAAGGGATAAAGGTGGTTCCTTTATTGGTTGATTCACTGATACTCACTAAGAAAATGGTGGGATCAGGTTCTTCCAGTGGAGACTTACGAACTCCACAGTTCGATGGTGCAAATTACGATTTTTGGGCTGTCAAGATGGAGACTATCCTCATAGCGCATGACCTATGGGATGTAGTGGAACTTGGTGTACAAATGCAGCAGATTCCTGAAGAGGAAGAATGTTCTGGAGAGAAAGGTAGCGAGGCTGAGCAAATTCCAGTGGAACCACCCACCATCTCCAGAGAAGACAGAATCAAAAACGCCAAGGCGTTGAGTCTTATACAAGGAGTTATAACAAATGAGCTTTTTCCTCGTATCAGAAATGAGAAGACTGCAAAAGGGGCTTGGGACATCCTGAGAAGAGAGTTCAGAGGAGATAAAAAGGTAAGAGCTGTAAAACTTCAAGCAGTTAGGGCTGATTTTGAATATATGAGAATGACAGATAGTGAAAACCTAGATGACTATTTGGGTAGGTTTTTGGGAATTGTGAATAATCTGAAGTCTCTTGGTGAAGATGTGACTGAACAAAGAATTGTGCAGAAATTATTGATGAGTCTAAGTAGGAGGTATAAATCCATTGTTTCTATTATTGAGGAAACTCGAGATCTGGATGCTATTAGAGTGGAAGAAATCATTGCATCTGTCAAAGTATATGATAAAAGGGAAGACTTACATGATGAAAGGGATAGATTGACAGGAACTGAGAGGGCTTTTAGTAGTCTCAGAGTTGGAAACAATCAGGTCACTAGCACTTACAAAGGTTCTCAGAGTAGGCCAAATCAAAAGTGGCAGGGACAAAACAAGAAGGGATCAAACTGGTCTCCGAGTGGAAACTGGAGCAACAATCCAGGAGGAAATTGGAACAACATATTCAATTCACAGAACAAGCAAGGGAGCAGTAGTCAAAGTTATGTGAAACCACAGTGTCAAGTGTGCCAGAAATATCATTTTGGTGTGTGCAGATACAAAGGAAAACCAAAATGTGAAAAGTGCAATCGTTTTGGTCATATTGCAAAGGACTATGATGGTCACAAGCAAGTCGCTCACTGTGCAAATGAAGAAGAAGTAACTACAGGAACCATGTTTTACGCTTGTCACTCATCAACTATGCAAGATAGAAGTGTGTGGTTTGTGGACAGTGCTTGCAGCAACCACATGACATCACAAGAGTCTACCTTAATAAATCTTGACAGATCTGTGACTTGTAAAGTTAAAATAGGCACTGGTGATCTTGTACAAGCAACTGGAAAAGGCACTTTAGTGGTTGAAACTCAGTGTGGGAAAAGATATATCAATGAAGTATTGCTGGTTCCTAGTTTGGATGAAAACTTACTAAGTGTAGGCCAAATGATGGAGCATGGCTACTATGTCCTATTTGGGGGTAATATGGCAGTGATCTTTGATGATAGCAGTCTTAACAATGTTGTAGCAAAAGTGATCATGGCAGGAAATCGATGTTTTCCTCTTTCACTAGAATCTATAACCCCTGCAGCAAGAAAAACATCTATGGTTGAAGATTCATGGATATGGCACAGAAGGCTTGGACATTTAAACTTTAATAGTATGAAAAAGATGCAGCAGAAGGAAATGGTGGTTGGACTACCTGTTTTGACAGAAATGAGAGATGTGTGTGAAGGCTGTGTATCAGGCAAACATCACAGAGAATCTTTTGACAAAGAAAAACCATGGAGAGCAAGCTGCCCACTTGAATTGGTGCATACAGATTTGTGTAGACCTATGCAAAATGAGTCCATTGGAGGAAATAGGTACTTCATCACATTCATTGATGATTTCTCAAGAATGTGTTGGGTATACTTTCTCAGAAACAAATCTGATACCTTCAATGTGTTCAAAAAATTCAAAGTTTTTGTTGAGCTGCAAAGTGGATTCAATTTAAAGAAGCTAAGGAGTGATAGAGGTGGTGAATACACCTTACATGAGTTTCTAGATTATTGTGCAAGCATGGGAATGGAGAGGCAACTGATTATTGCCTACTCTCCTCAGCAAAATGGAGTTGCTGAGAGGAAGAATATATCAATTGGTGAGATGGCAAGGTCCATGATGGTTGAGAAAGGAATGCCTGTAGAATTCTGGGTAGAAGTTGTAAGCACAGTTGTGTACCTTCAAAATAAATGTGTTACAACATCTGTTCTAGACAAAACTCCTTTTGAAGCATTCACAGGTAGGAAGCCTGGAATCAAGCACCTGAAAGTTTTTGGTTGTGTATGCTATACTCATGTCTCGTCACATCTGAGGCACAAGTTTGATGAGAAATCCAGGAAAGGAGTCTTCATGGGATATGTGAGCTATGAAAAAGGATATAGAGTATATGATCTGCAATCTAAGAAGATAGTACTCTCAAGAAGTGTAATTTTCAGTGAAAAACAGTCATGGAATTGGAAAAATGATCAAGTGGAGCATACCTCAACTCATTTCAATCTTGAAGGATTTGACTATGAAAAAGAAGTTAGAGAGGAACAAACTAATGAATTCCAGTATAACAGTGCTGGAAGTCCTCATTCAAACACTATTGCTCATGAGTCAGTTGAGGACAATGGTGGAAATCACAATCAAGGCTCCACACCAAGCTCCACTCCAGTGAAGTTGAAAACTCTAGAAGATATATATGCAAGGTGTCACATGTGCATTATAGAACCTGAGACTTATCGAGAATCAGCAAGTGATTTAGCTTGGCAATAAGCTATGAATGCAGAATTGGAAATGATTGAGAAGAACAATACTTGGGAACTTGTTGAGAGACCTATTGATAAACCTGTTATAGGTGTGAAATGGGTGTTTAAGACTAAATTGAATCTGGATGGAACAGTTCAAAAACACAAAGCCAGGCTTGTAGCCAAGGGGTATGCACAGAAACCAGGGATTGACTACAATGAAACTTTTGCACCTGTGGCAAGATTAGACACAATTCGAACTCTCATTGCTTTAGCAGCACACAAGGGTTGGAAGTTGTTTCAACTGGATGTTAAATCCGCTTTTTGAATGGTGTGCTTGATGAATAAGTGTATGTTAAGCAGCCTGAAGGTTTTGAGTTGGAAAATGCAGGTCAAAATGTCTATAAGTTAAGGAAGGCTTTATATGGACTTAAACAGGCACCTAGAGCCTGGTACAGTGAAATTGATGCTTATCTCTCTCTGTGTAAATTCAAAAGAAGTACAAGTGAAGCCACTCTATACACAAGATCTGATGATGAAGGAGGGTTAATAATTGTCTCAATATATGTTGATGACATTATCTATACTGGAAGCAGTGACAAGATGATTTGTGAGTTCAAAAGGGAGATGATGCAGAAATATGAAATGTCGGATCTTGGTCTCCTACATCACTTCCTTGGTATGGGAATATTACAAACTGATCAAGGTGTATTTGTTCACCAAAGTAAGTATGCCAAGTCACTACTTGAGAAATTTGGGCTTGAAGATTGCAAAACTGTATCTATTCCTTTATCTACTGGTGAAAAACTTAAAAAAGTGGATGGGAGTGAGTTGGCAGATGAAGGGCTTTACAGAAAAATAGTGGGAAGCTTGATGTACTTAACAGCAACTAGACCTGATCTTATGTATGTTGCAAGTCTGTTATCAAGGTTTATGAATGGTCCGACTAAGAAGCATCTGGGAATTGCAAGAAGAGTACTGAGATATGTGCAAGGGACCCTAAACTATGGCATTGAGTATGTGAAAGACAAGTCTGCAATCCTCATTGGTTTCTGTGATGCAGATTGGGCAGGCAGTGGAGATGATAGCAGAAGCACCTCTGGCTATGTTTTCAGTTTTGGCAGTGGGGTATTTTCTTGGGCTTCTGTGAAACAAAACACAGTTGCACTGTCAACCGCTGAAGCTGAGTATGTTTCAGCAGCTGAGGCAACTGCACAGTCAATTTGGTTGAGATTTGTTCTTGATGATTTTGGGGAAATGCAAACTGAGGCAACACCTTTATTTTGTGACAATATGTCAGCAATTTCTATGGTCAAAAATCCTGTATTTCATCAGAGAACTAGACACATAAACAGGCGGTATCATTTCATAAGGGAAGCTCTGCAAGAAGGGATGATCAATGTGCAGTTCTGCAGAAGTGAAGAACAACTTGCAGACATATTTACAAAAGCTTTGCCAAAAGATAGATTTAATCAGTTGAGATTGAGAGTTGGAGTTAAGCCAGTAAGCAGCTTAGGAGAGGCTGTTGAGATTTAAGCTGCATACAAGCTTAATGTCGAACTGCAGATGACAATCCTGCAGAAAGAAGTGAAGAGAACTCTGAAATCAAAGAGGTGAAGAACTTGCTATTTTTAGCAAGTAGCCGTTTGGTTCAAATGTGCAACGGCTAGTTGAGTTTCTATTTTTAGAATGCTTACAGCTGTGTTCTTATCTGTTTTTAATTGTACTGTGTTTCCTATCTTCTTCCAAGTGGATGGATGATATCCTCCAATGTCCATTAATGGCTGGAGAAGAGTTCCTAGGCCTCTAGTGTGTAGGTTCTGTTTTTTATCAGAAAAAGAGTGATATAGTCCTTGTAAACTTTATGGTTTCTAAAATGCAAACACAGACTGTTTGATTCCTCATCTCCCTCTCTCGAAGAATCTCATTTTTTCTTAAAAAACCTATTACTCAAAGATTCAATCTTTAACGAAGATTATTAATCAAAAACACCATGCCTGGTACCATTTCAAACAAGATGCTCTTTTTTGAATACTTCATCACCACGAGGACCATTAATCCAATCGTTTGCAGTCAACATTTCAGCTTGTCCGTCGAAGGTAAATGTTTCTATCTGATTCGATTTACGGTCGCACTGCAAATGGTTTCCCGTGGGTGGACACCCCCCCCCCCCCGCGCGCGCGCGCGCTGTCCATATTAAAAATATCGGGGTCCCCATCGGCTTAAAATATATTAAAAACCACAACTGCTAGGGTTTAGCATGGATCGCTCCTTCCATACAGCATCACCCAATTTACTTCTTTTCTTTTCCATTTTCTCTAACTTTATTTTTAGGGTGAACCGTTGATTAGTTCTTAAAGTATTACTTGAATGAAAATTAGGTACTTAAATTATTTTTTTAAGAAAAATCAGTCCTCAATCTAATAAAATTTGCCAATTACATCCCTAATATTAGATTCAAATTTATTTTATTCAATTTTTCATCAATTTAAGTCACATGACTTGCATATAATACACTTTAGAGAGTAGATTGGTAGTTTTTCATAATTTAATGACTTATTTCCTTAGAATAAATAGTGTATGAAATTAACTTTGAAGGGTAAATTAGACTTTAGATTCGCAACATATATACAACATTAAGAGCTTATATGCAAGAAAATGGTAGCAATATCCTTTAAAATGTGACATGTGACTTAATTTGATGAAAAATTAGATAAAATAGCTTTGAATAGAATATTAATGATGTAATTAGCAATTTTTAATGAATTCATAGACTTCTTTTACTAAAAAATAATAATTAAGAAACCTAATTTTCACTGAGAGGATAATTCAGGAACTAAATCAACCGTTCACCCTTATTTTTATTCTGATTTCAAGGACTATATCCTGCGAGTTCTCAATTTTTTCCACCTTTCTCAAATTAAGATTCTTAGCCACTTTTGTTCGACTCTTATTTTACTACTAGAGAAATGTTAAGCGAATTCTCTCAAAGTGTGACTCTTCATGAATTTTCTACTCTCCCATATTTTTTTGCACAATATTTTACAATATTGATACAAAAATTAACGTTAAATTGTAAAAAAAAGTCATCTCATCGTTTCTCTTACTATACTCGACTTTTTTAAGCCGATGGGACCACGATACATGACTTTTTTAAGCCGACGTCTCTGGGTACAATTTGGTTTCAATCACCAACTATAGTGAGACAAAATAATAATGAAACAGTGAGCATTGGCTGTCTATTTTTGTGTCATCGTCAGCTAGACGTAGAAGCTAAATTAAATGCTAACCAATCAGTTAAATATGTTTCTTACAAATCAGTCGCATTATATTGGATATATTCGACAAAACTTTGATTTATCGCGATCATTCTTGTCCATATATACACGATTGTTTTTCTGTTCAAATCACTACCGGAATTTTTAGTAGCGGCATGGGTCAAATTGAAAGGTACACCATACATCATATAAGATCTTCGACATTTCTGCTGTTATCAATAGCAACAGATTTTGTAATACAATGAGGTTATAATGACATGTGATGACACATGGACGAATTCAGCATATGCATATGCATATATGATGCAGTTGTCAACACTCAACTCTTTATGCGATGGAAAATTGCTCTAACCAAAAAGATAAACTTTTCTCTCACATTCAATATTATTCCTACCATCTCACCCTTCTTAGTCATGTTACTTTTTATTTAGCTAATGGTTTACAATTTTAGCATATTAAACACCAATCACTCAAAATCATATAGTTGAACAATAAGTTGATAACATTCTATCAAATTTCAATTTATTTCATCATTCAAGGTTGCCTCCACTAAAAAGTGTTTCTATCTCTGTCCATGGATGGACGCAACTAAACCACTTATAATAATAACTCGAGAATTTCAATTGAGAAATATCTTTCATTTATTTCATCTTGTTTTGTTCGCTCAATCAATTTCTTTACTAGTCTGAAATCAGCCTACATTGAAAAGTAGCCATTTGTATACAAAGTCGATAGTTTTTTAATAGGGAAATGCTAGGAATACCATGTTTTTACACCATGATAAGCCCATGTTTGGCATTGAGGTGCTTAAAAAAAAGCAGGGATGAAAAAAAGTTGGAGTAAAATTTGTGTTTGGTAACTTTGCTTATTTTCAAAGTCATTGTCATTTTAAGCTGAAAAGTGGCAAAATTCTGCTTCTCAAAACCAGCTTTTTTTTTTTTTTAAGAGGCGGGTGAACAATAAAATTTTAATGAAACTTTCACAATCTCAAAAATACCCTCCTCCGTTTCTCCTTCTTGCTAGGTTTGAAGATCGAATCATCCTACATACCAGTTCCAGATTCTCAAACTTCAAAAGATAAATAAATTAATCAAAAACATAAAAGTAGCAATTTTTGTTCCCGAAAAACCAAATTAGTAATTGTTACATCCAAGGAAAGGACCTGAAATCAACCAACTCATGGAGATCAAATTGGGCAAATTGACGAAATCGTCAGCACCCTGTTTCAACCTGACACGGCGATCCACGACCGTCGGAGCTGGCGATAGTGACCCAACTTCCATAACCGTCTCCAACGCCTCGTCGTCTCCAAGCATGCGCCTCCGCAACTCCAACTGGGTTTGTGAGATTAGATCCAAGCATGCACCTCCAACTGGGACTTCGTTAGAATGCGAATTGGGTTTGTGAGATTCAGATTCGTGGTGCAGCAACAAGCAATTTAGGCTTTATTTGATTTGAGCTTCGTTCAAGTTCGATGGCAGAGATTGTAGGTATGGCTTCGAACTAGAGGTTGCAAATTTGATGATCTGGGTTTGACTGTGTCTAATTCGATGTTGCAGCAGCAGCAGAGTGTGGGCTTTGTTGTTGGTTCGTGCCTTCGGATTTGGACGCAGATTGATGGACAAAAAAAAATCATTATGTTTTGGTGAAGTCGGTGAGGTTTTTAGGGAGAGTGGAGAGATGCAGGTTCATGGGGAACTCTCTGGGAGTTGGACTTTTTCAATGAGTTTGGTGGAAAGGGTTTTAATGGGGGAAAATATCTAAATTAATAATAATAAAATACTAATAAAAGGATTAAAAAATAACAAAATCTTGTTACGTAGCAAATACCCAATGGGAAAAATGCTCATAATCGTAGGGAAAAAGAGTATATTAAGATCAAGCAAGTATATTTAGTAATTCATTTTATTTGTTAAGAAAATTAAATTAATGACACATCTAGTGTTATACCCTTTTTGATCATTTTACACAGTCACACTTGTTTTACATAAAAGTTTACCAAACACTATAATACTGCTTTTTCTTCCAAAAATACTTTTACAAAAAAATTTACCAAACACTATGTTGCTTAATTTCACAGCTGCTTATTCTCAAACAACAAAAGCAGTTTTTTTTCAAAGCACAGTAATACGAAACCAGCCCTAAGTGATAAGGATTATCATCTAGATTATGTTCATTTGTGGTTCGTCTGCTACGCTCCTTCGTACCCTTTGCACTCTGTGAGGTTGCTTCAAAACTTATGCTTGTATAAAGGAAAAAAATATACATGCTTACGCCGTCTTGTCTACCAACTAGCAATTAATGTATTTACACTGGACAATTAAATTTTATAATCAGTCGTTAGTTTTCTTAAGATGTTATTGCTACTTCAAAAACAGTTGTCGTGCAATTATTATTAGCGCTAGCAGAGCCAAGTATATGGCTATGATGGGCTATAGCAGAGAGAGGGAGAGAGACAGAGAGACAGAGTTCTTTAACATTAAAAATACTAATTAGTTGGGCTACTATATAAATTTTTTTAGGGTAAAGTACAAAAAACTACCTCAACTATTGGTGTCACGACACTTTCATACCTTATCTTTTAAAATTGACAATGTCATACCTCATCGTTAAAATTTGGTCCAATGTTATACCTTCCATTACTTGGCCGTTTACTTTTCAGTTAAATGCTAACGTGTCTTGATTCGGGGCCCACTTTCTATTAAAAAGTCATTAAAATATTATTAAAAACAAAAAAAAATATTTAATATTTTTTAAATATCTTCCCTCCTCCTCTGTCTTCTCCCTATCTTCATCTTCTTCCCCCCACCTACAACCCCCTTAAAAAAAAAAAGGTTTCCAATTTGTCTTCCGCCCGCACCCACCCTCAGTTTGTCTTCCCCCTCCCTACCCCCTCTTCTCCCTCCTGCAACCCAAAAAAAATAAAAAAAAATAAAAAAAAAACCCAGATCCCGTCGGCGGGAGGATGAGTGCGCGGAGAAAGTGGAGGATGGGTGCGGAAGAGGATGTAGAGAATGGATGAGAGTGGTGGATTTGGGGTTGGCAGGGGGTTGGGTTTTTTGGGAGGGGGGGGAAGAGGGGACAAACTGGGTTGGGTTTTTTTTTTTTTCCTTCTTTTTCTTCTTCTTCTTCTTCTTCCTCATTCTTCTTCTTTCTGGGTTGCAGAGGGTTGGGGAGGTGAATTGGGTTAGGTTGGATTTTTTTTTTTTTTTTCCTTCCTCTTCTTCTTCTTCCTCCTTCTCCTTTTTTCCCTCTTCTTCTCATTCCTTCTTTTGCTTCTCCTTTTTCTTCTTTTGCCCGGGGAGGGGGGTGTTAATGGGTTTTCAAATTTTTTATTTTTTTTGGTTGAAGATTAAGAAACGAAGAAGATGAAGATGGGGAGAGAGAGGGGGTTGGGAAGGGACCAATAGAGGGTTGTGTTGGATTTTTTTTTTTTTTTTTTTTTTTTTACTTTTCCTTATTATTTTAAAAAATATTAAATAAATTTTTTTTTTTAGTTTTTAATAATATTTTATTAATTTTTTAATAGAAAATGGGTCCCGAGTCAAGCCACGTCAGCATTTAACGGAAAAGTAAACGGCCAAGTAACGGAAGATATAACATTGGACCAAATTCTAAAAATGAGGTATGACATTGTCAATTCTAAAAGATGAGGAATGAAAGTGTCGTGACACCAATAGTTAAGATAATTTTTTGTACTTTACCCAATTTTTTATTGTCCTAACCCAGCCAAAAGTCTGAATCATGTCTTGTCAGCTCCAATAGTGGCTCAAAATCACAATTTGGGCTAACTGGCTTATTGCTCTTATCAACTCCAATAGTGGCTCCAAATGCAATTAGGGATGAGTCATGTCTTATGTTGCTTTCTCATGTTGGCATATATGGAAAGTTAGATGTTGCTTTCTTTTCCAACAACAACCAATTAACCTGAGACAGGTGCTTGCGGCCATTTCCACCAATTCCTGTGCATTTGCGAAGGCTTCTCATGTTCCCGCTATGAATTTGGAGTCAAGTAGCCACGACACCCCTGCGACAGCGTGATGGTTTCCACCGTGCCCCTAGTTTGTCAAAAAATAATGTCAATGGCAGTTGGTTGGCTGCTACAAATACGTGGTTTTCTGGGGTTGTTGCACGGGACGTAAATGGTAGTTTCGTTGCAGCTCATAGATACCGTCTTTCTGTTCCTTGCATTGTGGCGGTTGAGGCATTAGCCATTCTTTATAGGTGTGAGTTGGGTATTTCCTTGGGTCTAAACTCAGTTGTCATTTAATCTGATTCGTCGGAGTCAATTTCATGCCTTAAGGATACGCTAACAACTGGCAGTTGGGAGGCTTTTCCCACTCTAGTACAGAGCAAAAAACTAGGAGAATCATTTCAAGACTGTCGCTGGTCTTAGATCCCAAGATCAGCCAATATGGCGGCTAACCACCTGGCGTCACAAAGATGTTTAGAGATGTGTGACTTTATTTGGATTGATTGACCCCCATCTTCTCTTGTTTATATCCTAAACAATGATGGGTTACCTTGCCCTCCTTAGTTTATGTATTAGTAGTGTAAGGGGTGACGTGTTAGCTTTGGTAGCAGCATCGGGCTCTCTTTCATCCCCTTACACTGCTTAATTTTCATCCTCGTTATTTTGCTTGCCTCGCAATAGGCTTTTGTTTGTACTTTTGGCATCTTTGCCTTGGTAATGAAAATTTCTGGTTCACCAAACAAAAAAAAAAAAAAAAAAAAAAAAAAAAAAAAAAAAAAAAAAAAAAAAAAAAAATGATGACTTTGACTAACGCTAAAAATTATTTAAATTTGCTTTTAGAGAATGTAAAACAATAAAAGTATTTAAAATGCTAAAAAAAACTAATAACTTTAACTAACACTAAAAATTTATAGTATTGAATTAAAAAAAAAATCAATGTCATTACTATCATACACGTCTCTTAGTAAATTGTAGCATTTCACCATTCAATGCATTCACTCATGACTCGTGAAAGCTGCTTGTCAATTCCATGCAGAATTACAGGCTGGACTAGACATTTTTTAAGTCTAAAAATCAGTAGGCTACACCTCTTGCCAAATAAACACTCTGACATAGACATCTCTTCTTTGACTCTTAGTCTGAAGCTGATTGATTTTTAGCAGATTGAATGATTGTTTACATTGAAAAAGAGCTTGCCAAAGATGTTGATTAAGACAAAATATCAGAAGATTTCAAATCGAATGACACATCATAAATATGTATTTCTTCATTTTACTCCGCCAAAGTCCATAGCCCAAACATAAAGCCTGGATAAGAAACCCAAACAATAACCGGAAAATCGACGGTCCCGCCCAAATATTTGTTCACTCTCACTATTTAACCGCACAGAATCCGCCCTCACTCCATTTCTCCGGGAAACCGCTCTATTGAAAATTTGAACCTCTTCTTCCCAGAGAATCCCTAAACCAAAATTGCAAACCCTAATCGCCGCCGTCTGTGGCCTCTTCGTCATCGGGAAACCCCCGGTCCCAGAAGGGAAACTTCCGAAACTGGACCGAACTCCCTGACGAATCACGTCGTCCATACTCTCGCGGCTGGGAGCGATCGAGATTCTGGAGTCCGCTCATACGGTGTGCATGAAATGGCTCACAGTGTTCAAGGACCCGCTGATGTGGCGCACTATCGACATGCGCAATGATGGGGATTTCGACGATGAACTTCCTTACGACATGGAGAAGATGTGCCGCCACGCCGTTGATATGAGCCGCGGCGGTTTGGTCGATATCGATATCGAGTACTTCGGCACCGATGATCTCCTCCGATATATCGCTCTTAGGTAAACTGATTAAACTGAAAATATTACTTTTTAGAGTAACATGTATGAATCGTATCTTCATTTGCCCTGCCTCCTTTTAAATTGTTGTAATTTTGTCGATATTATTTTAGAAATTAATGTAAACATTTTGTTATCTGTGATTTGTTTCGGAATTATAAAACTATGTTGATCCTGTAAGGACCCTCGGATGTGGCACACTATGCTGATCCTGACCTGCCGTATAGCCTTGATAGGATGTGCCGCCATGCCGTAAATCTTAGTGCTGGCAATTTGGTCGATATCAATATTGAGTCATTTGGCGAATTTGAGCTCCTTCAGTATATCACAAATAGGTAATTTATTTATTTGTTTGTCTTATTTTTTAAGTTTGATTTGGGATTCTGTTTGGAAGATGTTATTGTCTGTAACTGTGGTTTCTTAGGTTATGTGACATTTTTTAGAGCAATATGAATCATATATTCTTTTTGTTTTGATAAGAAACCGAAATTTTTATCAAACAATTAGATGTTCTATGATTTATTCCACTTCCCTTTTCCTGAGTTCAGAGGTATAAATCTGAGCTGAAATGGTATGATCCACCAGACGTCTTCTGAACTTATAAAAATTGATAAGTTGGAGGGTTATCTAATCGAGCCTGTAGTCTGGTAAGGTTTCAGGGTTTATAGAAGTATAGTCTTCTGTATTCTCTTTTAACCTCTGGCCCCATTTTGGTTCGATGCTTCAACGGTTTTGAAGGGGGTATAATTGACTGCGAAGAAAGGCGTTGTGGATTATGTTCTTGGTGAACTTTTATCAACTCCCAAATTATGCATGTTCGTTCAATGAATAATTATGGTGATATTTAGCTTCTTTTGGTGTATTTTTAATCCTTAATGTAACGGCTAACACATTCATCTAAATTCTTTCAACAGTTCGAGTAAAATCAGAAGGCTCCGAATTGTGTGTTGCTATGGCATTTGCGATGAGGGATTGTCTGAAGTTGTTTCAAAATTTCCAATGTTGGAGGACATTGACTTAACATTATGCAAAAATATTACGCATAGGTCTCTGAAACTGATTGGCCGCTCTTGCCCTCTTTTGAAATCATTGAAAGTGAACAATGAGTGACACAAGTACCCAGACGACTGGTTCAAAGATGATAGTGATGATGAATTCTCTTTGAATAGAGATGAGGATGCAATTGCTGCAGCTCAAACGATGCCCGGTGTGCGCCACCTCCAGCTGTTTGGGAATCAGATAACTAATGAGCGCTTGAAGAAGATTCTAGATGGTTGTCCTCATCTCGAGTCACTTGATCTGCGGCATTGTTTCAATCTTGATCTCGGGGGAGATTTGGGAAGAATATGCGCTGAACGAATTAAAAAGCTGCTGCTTCCTAATGATTCCATTGCTGGCTATGAATTTAGCCCTTCAATTGATTGGCGTAATCAACAATTAAGTCGTCGTGAAAGCCCTGTACGACACTGGCGAGATCCGTACGGAAATTATGATAGTAGTGATTGATTGGTTTGTATGGTGATCAACTGATCATGAGGGACCTGAATTGGGAGTGATGTGTGTGGCCTGATCATTTTTCTTCCCGAGTTTCTGTGAAGCTTCATCCATCGTAGTGGTTCGGAACTTCATGACGGTTCTATTTCTTGGTTTGTAGTAACATTATTCTCCTTAGATTCTCAAGAGCTGAAAATTTTCGGTAGTCTCTTCTTATGCTTTGCAGTTTGCTGGCTGCATTTTATTTATCAGACAAGGGTTAACATTTTAGCTTTTCAACGTCCTGTTTACCTATGTACTATCGCCATGAAAGGCTTAATGTCTACTTACCTAATCTTAGTGTTTGTTGTCTATCTGTTTATGTAACTACAGTCGTGTGAGAAGAGAGATAAGCACAAAGGGATGGTACCCAGTTGTCTAAAAGTATTGTATTAAAGAAGATAAACAGTGTATCATGGTCGAGTTTTGACAACAAACTCGTCAATAATTGTATCTTGTGTAAGGACCAACAAATATCTAGTCTTTGATTAAGGGTCTATGTTCGATGGTTGTCTATTAGAAGAGCGCTCAAGGGCGATCTTCAACGAAAGCACTCAGGAGAGTCTTGCATAGAGCACTTTGGAGACAATCGTCCGTATGGAGTTTTTAAGAGGCAGTGGTCGGTAGAGTACTCTAGAGAGGTGGTCATCCATATAGCACTCTAGAGAGGTGGTCTTCTAGAGAAGACCACAAGAAGCAACCACTAGAGCGCAAACCACTTGAGAGTTCACCACTTGGAAAATGTGGTTTATCACGTGCCAAGGGGTCTCTTCCATCTAATGGTGATTTAGTTCTCGATGGATGAGTCTTCTCTTAAAATGGCGACATGGCAAGAGTGAGATCGAGACTTGTATGGGCTTATAAGAGAGTGGGTTACTTCCCATATGGTTAATTGGTTTTATGGTGGAACCTCAACTTTTTTTCATGGTATCAGACACGGGTTATCCGAAGCCAAACGGCCACACGTGCTCCATGTTACCCAGTTGGTTGTTCACGTGTTTAAGCTTAAAAATTCACCACACGTGAGGGGATGTGTTGAGAATAAATCATACGTTGATGAGAGAATAGACCTTGCATGAGCTAATAAGAGGTTAGGCAACTCTCCATATTATCAATAAATTTTATGATGGAACCTCAACTATTTTCATCGGGTCTGACATGGATCTTCGTTAACAACTTCATATTCCAAAGCAACAGCCAATCATACGGTTTGGTTCAAAGTGTGTGATTGTGGCTTCTATGCAACTCCCCGGAAGCAAGTCTCACATTTCCCACATTATCAATTTAATGGAGCGTCATACGATTACATAGATAAAAGGCATAAATTAATACTATTAAAAAACCTTCTTGGTGCAAATTGGTAAAAGAGTAAATGGTAGTAATGGTTCCTCAATTTTAACCCATTTGAAGCAATGATCCCTTATCTAAAAATTCATTACTACTGGTATTTCAACTTGTCAAAACGTGCAGCTATGGTCATTTTTGTCAAGACTGTTAAAACTTCCGTCAAAATGAATCACATGGCATGCACGTGAGGCTAAATCAAGGGGCAAATATGAAGAATCAAATAAGTAAGACTGTATCAATGGTCCCTCAATTTTAATTCAACTGGAGAAATAGTTCATCAACTTTAACCCAGTGTAGCAATGATTCTTCCAACATAATTCATTTTAACAAAATTCTGATGGAGTTGACGAAAATGACCGTAGTTACATGTTTCGATGAGTTAAGGGACCAATGATAATAGATTTTTAGTCCAATTTGATTAAATCTAAGAGATCATTGCTAAATTTTACTCAATTGATAAAATAGAACTTCGTTATCCATTTTGAAAATCAACTAAAACTTAGAGGTGTAAATGCCTGTAGTTTAAGACATGAAGGGAAATCTGCACCAAAAGAAGGAATGAAAGGAAAGAAGGGGGAAAGAAAAACTTCTCACCGCAGAATTTGAATCAAACGGTCAAGATAACTTGGTCAGCAAAATCCAAATGACAAATATGGGGAGAGGATATGAACCCGAAATGGAGGGACATTTGGGAATAAATGTGCTTAAACAAGGTAAAAAGCTGTGACGAATGTTATTTTTATATACTTAGACACAAATTTACAAATTTAAGCGACATGAGTTTGGTTAAAGTACAAAATTACGTTAGTAGTGATTTTCACACAGAAACAAGAGGAGAAGTTCAAACTGGTAAAATGGTAGTGTGAGAATCGACGCCTATTTTTTTAGTTAAGGAAGTGAGTGTTCGAGTTTTAAATTCCTTCTAATTAAGTTTCTAAATTAGAAGAACTAAGTTGGTCAATTTAAGAAAATTATATTTTTATTTACGACTCAAATTTAAAAAAAAAAGCATTCCCAAACCAAGCTAAACAAACAAAGTTTTTCTTTTACTATAATCGAAGAAAACGCCTATTGCACACAATCTTACTCTTATTTTTGTCGGATTTTGGAGTTCTATAACCGTTTAGCGTTAAAGAACTCAAACAATCCATTTGAACCACTTTTGATTACGTATAAATTAAACTTTGATAGCACAGAGCACAGCATGTAGGCCGTAGCACAGCGAGAACAGGGCTATGAATTTTATAAAACATTAATAATAGTTTGCTCAGGAAATCAATAGTGTCTAATTGACTGACATATGAACACAGTTTAAGAACCCTAACCCTACGCTGAGACTGAGACTGAGGAGCTAGGGTTCGTCAGGAGCATATAGTCGCTCTCTGCATGACACGAGTTCCGGTGCAAGCCCACCTCACGTGACCCTCTCGTCTTCCCTCCATTCTCGAAACGGCCAACCACAACCAGTCAGTCGAGCGTGCGACGCCGTCGCAGGGGCAGCAAAAGGCTGAGCCACCAGTGGGGAGGATTGCCTTTTTCTGCTGTAAGATCGAGTGGGACTCGCTCGGGGCTAGGGAGTCTCTGATCTTACGCTCTTCTTACGCAAACCTCATCACTGATCCCTACCGACTTGACCCGGATTCGTACGGCAAAGATCTGACTTGACACTCCATGCTCCTTTAAGCCAAGCAAAGCACCGGGCTGCCCGTCAGTATCCTGTCGTTGACGTTATGGATGCGCCATGATCTGCATACAAACAATTAAATACGAATTTACAATGGTATGTGAGACTGTAAAATTTTTATCTTTTTATTTTCTTATTAATCATTATATTTTAAAGAAAAAAAAACAAGAAATAGGACTGTAAAAATGAGGTTTCGTAGCTTCTTTTTCTCTATCAGGATCCTCTTTGGATTCTTTTGATAATGGTTCTAAAAATTTATGAATTATGTTCATTCATTGTATATTATGCGATTAATTTTTATCAATTATTGTTTATATTTATTTTTAAATAAAAATATTTAAAATACGATGAACGGACAAGTACAATTCACAAAAAGAATCTGGCAAGAAATCAGACTTTTTTTTTTCTTACACAAGTATTACTTTAACTAATCTAAATTGCATGAGTATTCCAAATCAGATTGAATATAAGAACGCATTGACTTTAACTATTGTCACTAGTAACACATTTCTTGCCAGGAGACTAATAGTAAGCTTCTTATATATATGCATTGTTTAAAATATTGGTATAGATAGAAATATCAATATGCAAATTTGTAGAAATATCGATGCATATATCAATTTTGATTTTGATATCGGTTGCTTTCAATATTGATGGAGATGATGAAAATTTAAAATGAAGCTTTAAAGAATGTTAAACATTGGTTTAGACGAAATATAAAAATTTCTCCGATATTTAACTGATACATAGGAAATATCGACGAAATCGGTCGATGGCCGAAATTTAAGAGTTACTTCTATATATAGTGAAGTTTAAACTTCACCCTCCCTCGATATCTTTATCTGACTTTTTAGATATTTCTTCAAAAATATCGACAATATTGAAGAAATTTCAAATATAGTGCTAAACCTAAACCTTGAACAAACAAGCATCTCCACATTGTGTGACAACATATGTTTTTATGTGACCATTCTTTTTATACCCTTTGCTATAATAATTTGAGAAAAGAATTTGATGATCATATGATTCACAAATTGAGATAATAATAATGCAATGAAATAAACCCATCACAATCAATTCAAGAGGTTGTAGTCATGAATATTTTTCCCAAAATATGCACAATAATTTAGTTTGCATGTTAGGTGAAGATGTTCAAGGCTTCAAAGTTGACCCATACAATTTAACACATGCTGATGTAGCTGGCAATTTTGTTTTCCTAAACATCATCTCTCAATTGTCATTTTCTCTCTTTTTATCTTTCTTTCTTTCAAGTGATCAACAATACATGGCTAGTCAAAAGATGAATAGGATATTAAAAACTATCATTGTCGATTTATAGAACTTTATATTTATGATCAAAATTTTATATTTATAATCAAAACTGTTCTTATTCATCCTTGAATAGAGTTCTTACTCATCCTTAATGAGAATTTTGCTCTTAATTAATCCAACAATTTTCCTTGATTATAAAATTAGTGGACAAAGAACAAGTCGTTTACATTAGTTTTGATAGCGGATAATACTATTTATACACTCATTTTTTACTTCTCATACATTTTCTTTTAATTTTCGATCGTCGAATTGAATGAATTGAAAAAGATATATGATTAAAAATTAATAAATATATATAAGAAGTAAAAATAAATGTGTAATTACCACTATCCTTGATAATATTC
Organism: Pyrus communis; assembly: GCF_041283825.1. Taxonomy (NCBI): domain Eukaryota; kingdom Viridiplantae; phylum Streptophyta; class Magnoliopsida; order Rosales; family Rosaceae; genus Pyrus; species Pyrus communis. The sequence continues at coordinate 5,164,137 of NC_142569.1, forward strand.
AATAAAAAGTTTGACCCAAAGTCAAAGGTTTATTCCAAGATGACTACCCATTTGGCCCCATTGAAAAAATTGTTCCATCCAAAGAAAGTGTTAACCAAATCTCTTTTTCCCAATGAACGTAAATTTTATCTTATTCACTTTCTACGTACTATTTAAGTGGGGTTACTTTGCCAATTCACATTACTTTTTCTGGAAAGACAACTATAACAATAACCATCTCAATCAATCTCTCTAGCTAGCTATCACCATTCACACCACTCATTTTGAATACCTTGTTTAATCAAACATGTCTTTTGATTCTTATCTATTTCACGAAGAATTCTCTTTGAGCTCTCTGGTACTTCATATTTTGGTGTTAATTTTTATGTCAATGTTATACAATATGTGCTAAAAATATAAAATGATAGAAAGTTCACAGATAATTTCACTTTCAAAAGTCTCATTGACATTTCTCTTTATGACTATCAAATTATGTTAATTTTCTTTTTCAAATGCAAATCAACCACTGTGGCAGCTCACGTATGAATGTGTCTATCACTCGTTAATGGAATGGATTTCAGAACACTTCATCAAAACAATGTTCATCCGTGTGCATATACAACTTGTGATCAGTAGCACAACTCTTATTTATTTGTGCTTGTGACATATTTCGGTTTTTAGCATTAAGTTGAAAATTGGAAATTAAGAGTACATTATTGCATAACATACATCAACAGAGTGAAATTTGCTAAACAATGTAAGAAGATTAATTTAGAGATACAGAATCACTTAAAACTTAAACAAACTTATATTGTACGAAGCATAGTAAGATGGCGGATCATGCTCCTGCCCTAAAATTTTGCATGAGAGGAGCTGCCACGTGACCAGCATGAAATGGGAACACGTGGAGGCATTTCATTGGTTTGGCAAAGCATCTTGGGTATATACCCTAGGTTTTGTATTGTTTTGGGTTTTCTTCGAATTATTGTTTGTTTTGGTTTTGAACAAAGAAGGGACAGAGCTTTTAATATAGTTGGTAGGGCTGCCTGGTTGGCAGGTGACCATGGACAATCCCATGTGTTTTTCATGGGCTAATGGACTAATAAATTGATGGGCTTTCCCGACCCGACAATGCCCACAAAAACTCTTATTCAGCGCTTCATATTTTATATGCCACATGATGTGATGATCGATGGTTAGATTATTTCTTTAAATCATCAGCCATCACATTATGTAATTTACAAAATATAGTTTAAAAGCATGATCTCCATAGCATCACCATTTATGTAAAGTTTTGTTGCTTTACTTTTCCTCGTAGTGAAACAGATGGAACTGAAATATATTAACACATGAGGTCCTGTGGTCGAATTTCCATGTCTTCTAGTATTATTACTTGTAAGCGAGAGTATATCTTCATTGTAGAACACTTAACTCTAATTGTATGCAAGAGTCTGTTTGGAGGAGGAAGAATTCTTACGTGTAATCGAGATTTATATTTCCATACAATATCTCATATATACGTGTGATCATATATTTTCTCTCTTCAACTAAGAACTTTTCGTAACATATAGAAAAATATTTATTGGCCAATCTATCTCTAGTTGCAACGTAGAATATATGAATGTGGGCCTTGTGGTTGGTTTAAATGTATAGCATTAAATCAAAATTACTAAAACAAAAAAATGATGTGTTACGTGTATTGGTGAATGAGGGCGATGTGGTTGGTTTTAAAAGTATAGCATTAATGGAAATAATTAAAATGTGATGTGTTATTTAAGTTGCAACGAAAGTAGGTCCGGGATGCTGCTCTCTCTTTGTAGTAGGTTTAGGAAGCTTGATGATGAGTTATTCGGTAGGGTTAGAAGTTTTTCTTCTTTCCTATATACAAATGAACCGACCTCGGACCTGTGGAACCAGTAACTCAAGTTGTCGGTGAAAAAATAAGAAAAAAATGTTTTAAAATTAACAACACAAAAGGAAAAAGTGGGAAATTGTGGAATTCAAAAGTAACGAATTTTCTTCAACGTACGACCTTCTCACATTCGGCAGACCAAGTTCCAAGCATCCCTAATTGCATGTAAATAGTCAAATGTTCTTTCGGATAAAGTAGCTTGTTTTACGCTTTGAAATTTATCTTAGATCAGGCTGCATTAAGACGTACGCAACCCAACTGACTATGAAATATCGACAAGCATATTGCATTATAATGTACGTGACACAACCGATTATCAGAATATCAACAAGCATTTTAAACTCGCTCATCAACCGCCACGTTGCCCGTATCATTCTCTTGAATCCTTCTACGTTACTTTATTTGTTTTGTTCATTTGACTGTCAAAATATAATACATGAAGAAAAATTAAACAGAATACGTGATAAGACGGTCTGATCTAATATTTCTCATTTTAACGGTAAAATAGTCAAATTGAGAAAACACGTGTACGTACCAACATGGCAATACAGCTTTTTTTTTCTCTTTCTCATGTTCTCAGATATTTTATCTAAATATAAGAAATCTATAAAAAAAGAAATTTAAAAAAAGAAAAAAAGAAGGGAAACAAAAGACCGCTCGAATATACAACTGTCACCCGCCTGTCACAAAATCGGGCAGGGTTGTCTCAACGCGTGGCGCACATCTCGCCGTTGCTTCTCAGAAGTAATCGAACTCCGTCGATTGTCTCGTATTTCGACTATCCTCGATCTTGGCCTGGCAATACGGCGTCGTGTTTTGCCTTCTTATCGAACCCGGGATCATCGGCGGCGTGAGCGACCGTACCAACGCCAAGTTGATGCCCTTGAAGAACGGATGCTTCTTGACGTCAGCGGCTCCGCGCTTCGACCCGAGTCGCCGGTCCGGGTCCTTGTTGAGAAACCCGGAAATGAGGTCCCGCGCGTGGCCCTCCAGCGCGCTGGAGGGCGTGGAGGTTGGGAATGTTAGAGGTTTTTTCACAATGTTACGCAGGGTGGTCTCGTTCGATGGAGCCGCGAACGGCGTCCGGCCGTAGACCAACTCGTAGAGGAAGATGCCGAATGCCCACCAGTCGACGGCGTTTCCGTGGGACCGACCGGAGGCGACTTCGGGGGTCACGTACTCGTGGGTCCCAACGAAGGACTGCGACCGGGCGGCCACCGGTTCGGCGACGAAGAGCCGGTTCGGGGAAAGGGTCCGGACCTTGCGCGACCGGAACAGCCGGTTGGAGAGGCAGGAGAAGGGGGTGAGAGTTGCCCTCTGCTGCGGGCGGGTGTACGATGGGGTCGATGAGGACGCGGAGTCGGAATACGAGTCGGGTGATTCAACGGCAGGGATTGCGTCCGAGCATAGTGAGAGGTCAAAGTCGGAGAGCATGATGTGACCGTCCGATCTGACCAGCACGTTCTCGGGTTTTAGGTCCCTGTAGATGATTCCCAGCATGTGGAGGTATTCCAACGCCACCAGGACCTCCGCAGCGTAGAACCTGTATATACGGACAAAAAACTGAGTTTAGACCGAGTCGAATCGTCCGAGTTAAACAAAATTAGGACCAAAAAATATGATTGAAGGCGACTATGCAGTGAGATAAAGCAGACAAGATAAGAACATCTCATGTTCTAATCTGAGTAATGTATTCACAAGAAAACAAAATTACAAAAGAAAATGGCGGTCATTTTAAAAAAAAAAAATTAATGGAGGAATATTCAAAAATGTACCTTGCGGAGTTGAGGGAGAAGCGTTTTTGAGGCTGATTGTGGCGGAGGGAGTGGAGGTCGCCGCCGGAGCAGTACTCCATGACGATGCAAGAGAAATGCGAGGCTTCGAACTCGGCGTAGAGAGTAGGCAAGAACGGGTGGTCAAGCATTTTTAGGATCTTTCGCTCCATCTCGGCTCTCTGCACCTTCTTCTTCATCGCAAGAGCATCCTTGTCGACTACTTTCATGGCGTAAAGGCACGAGGAAGACGTAGACTCGGTATACTGATCGGCCGGACTTGAAGAGTCGCTGCTTCTGAGTGTGCAGAGGTAGACGGTGCCGATGTCGCCGGCGCCGATGCGTCGGTGGAGATGGAAGTCGCGGAAAGTGAGGGCTGTTTTTTTGGAGCGAATGGCGGAGTAGGCGAAGTCGGAGGAGCGGTGAGGCTTGAGGCTTAGTGTCTCGGCCGCGAGGTCGGAGGCGGTGGTGGTGGCGGCGGCGGCGTCGAACGAGAGGCGGCTGAAGCTGCTGCAGCTTTCACTGCTCATTGAACTGTGACTCGAGTTTACTGCTTCACCATCCGAATCACGCTCTAACATCTTAGAAATCAAACGTTTTTATGGACACCCAATCCGAATTTCCTCGAGAAAGAATCAATAAGCGGAGGGCTTTTTATATAAATTTTGTGGAGGAATCGAAGGAACAGTTTTCGGCGAATCGGATACGAAGAAGAAAAACAGAAGATTCCTGGGGAATTTGTGACGTGCGGAAAGGCGATTTTAAATTTTAATACAGAGAACTTGGAGATGGGTTTGTGTTTGTGGTTGGGTCAAAGCTTGTGGCTTGAAGGTTCAAGTGGAGCAGTGACGCCATTAATGGATCTCCGTACGATTGCAGAAAGCGAGTGCCTTGAATGGCAGGTTTAAACGCAGCAGCAGGCTTTTTCAGGTAGGATTTCAGAAGTAGGGTTTCTCTCAAAAAGTATGAAACCTAGAGAGAGAAACAAAGGGGGGGAGAGAGAGAGAGAAAGAGAGAGAGAGAGAGAGAGAGGTTTTGGTTTGAGGAGCTGGTTTGCTCAACACACTGTGTTTTGAGTTCTGAGAGGAGTTGGAAGGCAGTTGGGTATTTATGCTGGAAGTAATGTAACAGCGCGGTAAAGCGGTAACTTTTTGGGGTGAGGTAATAATATGTAACCTGGATCTTATTTGTGAGGATTTCAGAATCCGTCAATTCTGTTCATTTATCGTATATCATATTATCAGAAATTATTTTAAAATTTTTATTTAAAATAAAATACAAATAATACTTGGTAAAAATTAACCGTATAATATATTATGAACAGATACAACTCATTAATCTTTATGATCTCACCAAAAGGATCTAGAAAGGATCCTGTTAGAATAATATGCAGGTTGGGCACGTGGGAATGGTGGTCTTTGTTGTTCTGCGCATGGCGCTAGAAACTTACCGCGGGTGCGGTTTCACTGCTGGGAAGGGGTTGAGGAAAATGTCGGAATTGCCCCTATTGGGGACTGTTACGGTCAATTTTCTTATCGTTGATGTGCGTGAGATGGGCATTGAGAACATTCAGGTGCGTAGATGATAGATACGAATTGGGAACTTTATTCAGAAGAAAAATTAGACTTCAAAGATGGTAAGTTGGTAACTTATCATGCATGCCGTGCCAAGCACATGTGACAAATCAATTTATTAGGTTGTTAATAGGTACCTGTTATGATTAATTTAGTTTAATTCATAATCACTACTAATTTCATCAAGATATTACAGCGATATCATGTTAAACGGATTTTAACATATACCCATTAACAACTTAATGAGTTGATTTGTCACCTCTATTGGCAAGTCGTTTAATTAAAATGATTTCCTGTTTCAAACCTAAGGTGTGCACAAGTTCTTTTGTTGTATGACATATATCGCAGATCCGACTATAAATATAGATTTTTTTTCTTTTTTTCTTCAATTGATCATACCTGATTTGTAGTTGGTAGCGACTTGAAGAAAGAGTTCGGAATAGTCTATTTTATTTGGTAAGTCGCGAGTTTTAAGGGGCTAGATGGGCCAAGTACAACCTCTAAAAACATGCGATAATCGGTTTTTTAGTAGCAATTGTCCTTCCTGACCTGTTGTCATCAACTGTCCGCTTTCTTGAATGAAGAGAATATTGCGAACGCATCCCATATAATGGTTAAAATTATTGCCTTATATTATGTTAAAACTTTCCCATTTGCATTTGCCTATAAACACAGTTGAAAGCTTATCAACACCTCTAATGTCGAAAAATTGACAAGGTACATAATATCGCGCACACAGTCGAGCGATTCACATTTACCAAAACAAATGCAAATCATTTGAAACAAAATGTTTGCATAACTACATGTCTGAACACAAAACGATTTATAAACATGTAGAGTTGATATCGTCAAGGCATTTGACAAATATAATTAAACAGATTGAGTTAGAACTGGATCGTTATTGAAGTCGAATCCAAACAAAAAACACGATTGAACACGACGCAATGTGAATGCTACCCCCTACCGAAAACAATGGAGGGGTAGGAGTTGATATCATCAAGGCATTATTGACAAAATATAATTAAACAGATCGAGTTAAAGCTAGATCGTTATTGAAGTCGAATCCAAACAAAAAACACAATCGAACACGACGCAAAGTGAATGCTACCCCCTACCGAAAACAATCAAGGGATAGGAGTTGCACAGGAGTTCTTGTACGCAGCGGGCCAAGAAGGTACCAACTTGATGAAGGTGGTGATGATCACCCCTTTAAATCCGTCGAGTTTTTTGTTTGAATTCCAAGCCACACCATGTATTGGTGTTTAAGATTCTGAAGAAAGCGTGTATCGTTCTTCAGCCTAGCGTTTTCAGTTACCAATCTATTATCTTGATTTCAAGGGATTTGAATTTTTATGCTCTTAAAAGTGTTGATGCCCCACTGAGCCGCGTGGTTTGTTTTGGTTCGCTTTTTCTCTCTTTCACAAAAATAATTTGCATGGAAGGGGGTCATCACTATGTGATCCAATAACATTATGCCTTGTGAAAAAAAACAAAAACTTACACATAATATAACGTTATTGGATCAGAATGTCACAATGCCGATAAACTCATTAATTTGAGATAAATACGTCTTCTCTTTCGCTATCATCATATATATGTATAGGGTTAGGATCCAAAGACATACGTGTTTTACACATTTTGATACACGTTTTTGTAAGGCCTACTTCATAACGTATTTCAACGATTTAACCGTCTATCGTTTATGTCTTACCTCAAAGATCATGTCTACTAAAAATTGCCCAAATCCAAAAATATGACCATTAGATTAAATTTAGTGTTTCTTTATAGATCGTATTCGTCCATTTTTCTCACTACAAATAAATATCTTAATAATTTTGGATTTACCTAATTTTTTCTAAGAATAATTTGTGAATAAAGTACTAAAATATAGATGATTTATATCATTGAAGTACATTACTAAATAGTTCCAACAAAATACGTGTAAAAAACGTAGATATGCTAGAATTGAAAACTAATAATGGTAGCAGTAAAATACAATGAGGGTTGAGAAAAGCGTACAATAATTGAGTCTTCGATGAGAAGTGACTCTTAAAAGTATTTAACTACTCCTTGGCTGCATCCTGCAGATGTCGACTGCAGTAGAAATTTCAAATGCTTCTATTTTCTACTGTTGATTTGAGAGTCTGAATTCTTGGATCATATTTCATTCAAAAGGTTAGCTGTCGTTGATCAATGAAGCCTTTACAACCAAGTGTCAAATAGTGTCCAAGGCTAAATGATTGCGTGTCGATACTATGAGACGCCCTATAATCTAATTCATCAAATTATGTCGTAGTATTTGATTGACTAGAATTTGGATTCGAGTACATGTTGGCGTGAATCAATTGAATGCTATTAGTATGTAATTAGGATTCCTTAATTTACTACGATTCTTTAATTGTCTTTTGTACTACAAGTGTAGTCTTGTATGTATATACATTACCTCCAAGGGCAGAATACAACAACAAATCAAACCCTAAATTTTAAATAGGGCCAAAATGATTTGACAAGAATTAAGGGTATTTTGTCATTTTTATCTTTGTTTAATGGAGATTTTTTTACAGAATGACAATAATTCTATCGATTTTAAATCTCAATGATCAAAGAAAGGAATTATACTAATCTTATAGACTACTTTGGCTCAAAAGCCTATATATTAAATCGTGATTAATATTGACAGTGAAGTATCAAACCTTAGCACATCATCTACGACTCAAATTCAGAATACAGTTTTGGTAACTCTATTGTTGGATTATTATTGTTATACTTTTCGTAATTCAAAAGATATATTATATTCGACACGACAAGTGACTTCGCTGAATTTGATTAATATTCATAGGATCCCTCTTTTTTTGTTTCTTTTTTACACAAGTGATACTGGAAGTGACGGATTTGAACATAAGATCTTAGATTCATGAGTGAACTTTCTTAACCATTAAGAATGCCTAAGTTAAATGGTAGAATATATAAGAGGACATAATTAATCTGTAGAAAAATAAATAAACAAGAATTTAAAAATAAAACTGACATATAAAAAATATGACAAGAATTTAGACGGTTAAAACTTGAAAAGATGGCAGTGATTCATTGCAGTTGAAGATGCTCATTTACACTGGCACCATTCTCTGCTCCTGCGCGCAGCAACGAGGACATAACTACAATTAGCAAATAAGGGTTCATTTGCATTAAACTAGACACTGAATCTCCGACGTTGCATGCGGGCTAAAATTTAATTAGCTATATTGTGTACATTACGCGAAGAGAAATATACATACATCAAATTACACACACACACACACACACAGATATAATATATATATATATATATATATATATCACCCATTGCGGTTAAGTCTCTTTCGATGATATGAGTTGTAGCGGACTGCATGTATGTTGGGTGTAGTTAGCCAATTCCATGTGCACCTTCAAATGTCTTTTGAATATGATAAGGAGGTTGAAGTAAACTAACCAGCAAGGTGTATTAGATCGATACTAAAATTCCACATGGCCTAAAGAGAGCGGGGTTTGCAACTGTTTGAGGAGAGATTTTTTAGTACGTCGAAAACATACTCCGGTACTAATTGTATTATCAAATGTCATAATACAAATGATTGAATACTTGAAAAAATTTCGAACATTTGCATTATGATACTTACTATAACAAACTGTATTTTCGGCATATTAAAAATTTCTCCAGGCTGATTGATTGGGAGATGCAGTCTGCTGGGTCCCTTCCTTTGAAAAGAACGAGACTGTCAAAAGCCTACATGATTTATAAGATTATTAGATTATTTCATACTCGAATATATTTATTATTTCACACTTTTGGAGAAGTATTGAGAGGAAGTTGATGAAAGGGCCCCATGATTGTTTGCATGGAAACCCTAGTGTTTTGTAAAAGGCCAGCAAAAAGTGTAGCAAGTGGAATTGTTTTAACATTTCAGCCTTGACATTACTCCAAAAGTGCAAACCAAAAACCCACATTTAATGTTGGCTTGTTAATTAGTTTTGAGGTCACAAACTTAAACTACCCAAAAATTAGATTATTAGAACCATACTTTACCTATTTAATCACAGGTATACATGAACGCAATTAACTCCAAATGTTAAATTTGAAGAACTATATTCTAATTTACTTCATTTACAGAGAAGAGAATTAGAAACTTGAATAAAAGAGGATACACACACTTCTCCGTAACACACAACTACAACTCCGAATGCTAACTAAATCAATCATTTCATGGTAGAGCTACTAGAGCTGGTATAACCAAGTTAACGCCTGATAAATATGGCTAACCGGGAATCCATCTTAATAGACACGTTAAAAGTTTTAGACAAATATGTGTACGATAAAATTAATTGTGTTAGGCTTTGTTTTATAGGATTCAATCATTAACAAGCGACGTGATAACGTGTAAGTTTGGTGTATCAAAATGAACTTAGATTTATGTTTAATAGACAAATTAAATACTTGACGGAACGTGTTTGGTGTTGAATAACTTCTTACAACCTACAACATGAACAATCATAAACGCAGCAATTTACCAACCAAAACCTAAGATTTGTTTCCGGCCATCAGTTTAGATATTAAGTCTAATCTGCCTATGTTAATATAGCTGCCTATGTTAATAGTCTAATCTGAACAAAAACACAAACAACCTAATAGTCATAGGAAGAAAAATTAATAATTGAACTGGGATATTTTGGACGCACTTCAAAGGTAGACAAAATTATCAACTGGTGGAATATTCAATAATTGATCAGAAAATATAACAAGGGCCCAAAAATCTGATTCATTGAATTGGGTAATTAAGTAATCACTAATATGAACTTTGAATAGGTAATAGTTTGTTTGAAAGTACTTTTAAAATGACTGAAATTTTTTTTAAATAATATATATATATATTTTTAAAACACTTAAAAGTGTTTTCTTAAAAAAAAAAAAAAAAAAAAAAAAACACCACTTATATGTTTCTGTACAAGTTCTAAACCAGTGACCACCAAATGTGGCTAATCTAACTCTGTAGATCTTGTGGGCCAAATTTTTAACTCCATTGTTGTCCTTTTACTTACTTTGGTGTTTGGAATTTTCTCGAGGATCTTTCTGTTTTTATCTATTGCTATAGAACATGTTAATAATTAATTAATAATTAGTCACTGGATGAATTAACCTTAAACCAGAAGTAATCAGTGAGATTGCCAGATCACTTTTTGTGATTCACAAAGATATCTTACAAGACAATTCTACCTCAATTAATTGTACTATTTGCATATTCTGTTTGAATGTCGCCAATTTCACATGCATCTCTGTTTCCTTCTGTAACAAGAGAACAAGACGAAATCTTATCAACCATAGAAATAGGTCGATAAAAAAATTATGCACATCTTCCATTGAGGGAGTGCAAAAATTGTGAATTGTGCATTATTGGCACACTTTGTACTGGTGACAACAACTGGTTTTGGGAAATCAGTGCAGCTCTAGTACAAGTGATAAAAAGAATTGCCAAACTAGTAAAAATTGAGATGCAAAATGTCTCAAATGCGCATTTTAGCTGCTCGATCGATAACATCGACAAAGACTTTTATGTTTTACTATGACGATAGTTTATGATCCTATTGATACGATCTTCATATGGTGTATATCGATACAATCATCGTTGTTTATTGTTGATACACCGCCTTTCATATGCTAAATTGATATCATAGTATGTAGTATCATATAAATTGAAATTATGTTTGACGATCGCGTACCATCGATATATGAGTATGTATATAAATGGCATTTTAACATTTCGTGTCTTATTTTTGCTAGTTATAATTGCACCCGAATTTGTAGACGTACCACAGCGGCCAATTTCCAACTTGTTTTTGGAAAGGAAAGAACTTGGCTGTTGAAAAAATTAGCAGTAGCTCCTGCTGCTCACCAATCACTAATGGACATGTGTCCAATCTGTGATGAAAAAATCAATCACTTGGACACGTGTTCATCTTTGATTGGTGAGCAGTAGGAGCTGCTACTAATTTTTCAGCAACCAAGTTCCGTTCTTTTGGAAATTCATTGTGTTAGAGAGTTGAGAAAACAGTTGGTGTGTATAGTATTATTCGTAAGTTGTAAATTTGTAGTGCAATCCGAAAGTACAAATTTTTTGTGCTCCCCCCTTAAATACTATTAAAATTTGACATGGAAAACAAAGTGCATAACATTCTCACTCTCCCACACTTTCTCATGTCCAACTCTACGAGACTACATCAACACTAATTAGACCATAAAGATTATAAATGCTAATTGATGAAACTTGTTAGAGTACACCAAACAAAAAAGGGACTTCAAACCAACAACAAGGCTCCCCTCTTTGCAAAGATCGAAAAAGGGGGTAAGGGAAAATGCCTATTGTACACAACCTTTCTCTTACTTTGCAAGGATGCTGTTTCTACGATTCAAACTCATGACCTTTCGGTCACAAAAGAACAAACTTTTCCCTTGCATCAAGGCTTGCACTCAGGGTACACCAAACAGATGGGAAAAAATCAATGGTGTCTTGGTTGGAATAGACCAAAAAATATAAAGCAAACAAATATCTATACCCATCACATTCAAGCTTTGATCATTATCCATGGCATATAAGAGATCCTTTCAATGTATTGAATATTTGGTCCCCCATTTTACCTATAATTTGATAAAGGCTCGTGGAAACTAAAGTAACATTTACACAAAATTAACAATGTATTTTACCAAAAGTGCACGTCGCATTAAAGTACGGCTAGGAGCTTATGATGCTACAAATACAGAGATTTCCGCAGCAAAGTTATGCTTTTCACATCAACCCTAGAAGTTTAATATATGTGAGGAATGCATGATGAATAAATTAATCAATGTAATTATATCAATACATGAAATGTAGGGGTGGAAATGCAACAATAATGGTATATTAGGATTAATTTGTTTTTTTTTTTTTTAAATTAATGACCATTTCAAGGAAATAGCAGAGGGAAAATGCATGAGAAATGACAGTGAACAAACCACCAATATTCCCGCTGTTTTGATAGGCCGACAAACGGACAAAATATGTCACGTAGACAAATTCTTCATCAACGAAGCATATAAAAAATGTTGGATTAGTTGAAAATTATGACACTAATTTAATAGTAAAATGACTTTTATATTAAGTCAGTACTGTCTACTAGTTTTACAATAAAATACGATTAAAACCTTAATGGTGTGTGGTACGTAATGGCTGTATCAAGAACAACCCAAAATAGTAAAAAAAAAAAAAAATTAGGGTTTGGAATCAAAGTACGGAAGTTGAATTATCTCTCTTTCTTGGTACCATAAAAATATGCAGACGTTGCTTCCGTGTCTGCTTGATCTGCTGATATAGTACGGTGGTCGCTCATCTGACTGCTAGATTTTGTCCCGCTGTATGATATTATATATGTATTGCTGGATCTTATTTCTGCAAAATTTATATGATTTTATTTTTATGTGTGATGCAATTTGCAAATGGTGATTTGGCTAAGGTATTACTAAATGTTGAGGGAGCATGGAGCCCAGACAAGATCAAACTGGTCAACGTTGAACTAATCAATTTCAAAAATTGATAGGTCTATAATAAGGATAAAATAACGGGTCTAAAAGGTAATACGTCTATAAGAGCGTCTGATTAGTTTGGCTCGAGAAATTAAGAATAATAAATGAAAACAAAACCTCAAAATGGAAACAACTAAAAACGAAATAATTATTAAACGGAAAGATTTCTTTCAAATTTTAGATATATAGCCACTCGAGCCCTAAAAGGTTTTTTTGACCACATGTCTAAATTGGGTACGTTTCAAAAAAAATCCTATATGATGGGCTCATGCATACAAAAAATTCAAGAAATTTTGTTGTATAAATTGCCAAATTTTTTATATTTAGCCCCATTTCGAGATTTTTATGACTTTAACCATGTAAGATTGGTTTGAGGCATTGAGTATTACCTCACATGACTTGGACGGGATGAAAAATGTGATAAGACTAGCATTTTTAAAACTAATTTAGATTGTGAAATGTGGATTTACTCTAGCAAGAATCATGCAGAAACAAAATTTTTATGTGACCCAAAATCTGCAAGTTATCAGCGTGTTTCATCACTAAAGTTTAATAGAGATTTAAATATACCACCAAGAATCATACAGCAGCAAGATTTTTATGTCTAGTGTCCCCCTTGCCTTTATTTATCGAAGCCACTAAAGCAGCGTTTGCTCAATTTCGAGGCTAGTTCAGTAGTGCGTGAGCTATCTTGAGACCACTTGAGTAGTGCCCGAGCACTACTCGGTGGTGCCTCGAATGGGCATGAGCATTGCTCAAGTGACCACGAGATAGCTCGAGCCCTCTTGAGCATGTCCATATAAGTCCGAAGTATGTCAACAATTTGGCTACTTTTTAAATTTCTCATTTATAATTAGCTTATTCACAAATTAGACCCTCGAAAACTGTTTAAAAGAGCATTGTGGTGTTAGACATTTATGCATCCTTGAGTCTTGTTTGATTGAACCAAAATCATCAAACTTATGGGATTTAATCCATCTTAATTCATCTTATCGTGCTGACATTGTATTTGAACAAGGATTGTAGGAAATTTTTATTGGCGCTAAAAGAGTAAACATAAACTCAAATAAAAGTGCATGTTGATATTTTGAAGCGCCAAAAATAGTGTTCAACAAACTGCGTAAAATATGTTAGAGGTCGGCTCAACGAGAAATTTTTTATTGGGACCGGAGCACGGATGATACACCACGTGTTTTTATATAAATAGTTGGAAATTTTATTTTTTAAGTTATTAAGTTTTTAGCAGACATATCCCACAATTTATATAGTGACACATGATGTACCATTTCGTGTTCCAATCACACCGAAAATCTTTCTGGCTCAACGAGCCGAGTTCAATAGGCTCCTTGGCAGCCAGCGATGCTTCACCAGTTGCTGGACATTAACATGTACATAATGAGCCTACATGTGCAGAATTAGTACACAATCTTTCGTCACAAATCAATGAGATAGATTCACAGCTATTTAAATTGGGGTGTGATATCTATATACCCCAAATTACTTCTCACACACCCTTTGTTAATTTCTGTCCGTTGATCTTATTTAATTCATTCAATCCGACGGTCAAAAATTAAAAAAATGTGTGAAAAGTAAAATAGAGTATGTGGATATCACATCTCTTTAAATTATATCGTACGCAGAGCAGGTCACAACTATTCTCTATGACAACACCACGTCAAACAATTAACCGAGTTGGGTCCAACCCCTTGTAACTAATTAAATTCCAGTACTATATAAAACTTACAAAAGAGTGAGATGTTGTTGCAACTATCATAAATTAATACTGCCCTTATTTATTTAGTACTGAATGTACATGTACTTGAAAGTTACGTGTTGAATACGTACGACAAATTCAACAAAACTACGTACCAAATTTAAGTACAAGTCAAGGTTTGAATACAGTAAACAAATTAACCGATGTACAACAACAAATGTAGCGAAAATGTGTACCTCATGACGAAATGTTTTACTACCACATCCACGCATAAACCAAATTAGCTAACTTAATAAACTTCGATCTTCCGTATCTATTTTTACGATTAATAATTCGCTTGGAAAAAAAAAAAACCTAACTAGGACCATATGTCACTCAATTTAGCTAATTTAAATTTAATCGTTTGTGCACTTGAGTATTACTGCACTATAGGTGGGGAGTTTATTTTCTATATAAGCAATATTTTACTTTAAATTAATCTAAACTACTAAGACAGGAACTCAAACTCAAATGTTATAACCAATCGTCAACTAGTGCACTCTTGCTTGAAAGCTGCAAAGGGGGATTTGGTGGCAGAAGTGCAATGATCTAGCCCAAACCTGTTTAATTAGATGAAGTAGCAAGGCATATGAAGGGAATGACGACCCTTCTTGGAGATAACTCCAAAAGCCGAACCTAGCCCAACCTACTTAAACAACCCGTGTAACAATTTCATACCGTCTTGCTACCTTGACTTTAGACTTTTGATATATACCTTTGTCCTAGCTACGGTGTGGGCACCAGATCCACTTAGTGAGGTCGGGCAAGACTTTATGTCCGATATAGTAGTGTTAGACATTTGTCATACTTAAGTAGTGGGATAGACTCCTTCAAATGGAAAGATAGGAGATGTTTAGCCAGTACAAGCTGTGTTTGCTATGTCAGCACCAGTAAAACTTTGATTCTTTAAGCGTTTCTCATTAACATTATCAAATTATTAGGGGATTTTATGTATAAAAGAAGAAGGAAAAAAAAAATTGATTGTAACTAAATACAAAGAATAAGATCTGAACCATCAAAAGCCACCAACTTCACCTTCAACATCACCAGGCCCCGTCCCCAAAACTGGGCCACTTCAAAACAAAACCCAATTGAGCCCAGAACTCGACCTGGGTAGTAATGGGTACTCTGCCTGGTTGGTTTGCTTAATTCAAAGTTGGTGAACCAAAATAACCCCAACGAAATATGGAAATTCCGGAGAAAATCCAAGGGGTGATATGGATTCAATATATCGCGAAAAATTGAGAAATTAAATAGAACCCAAAAATTGCTTTATGACTGGACTCGACAGCCACCATCACCACCACCACCTTGTGAATAAAGCTTTAATATTTGAAGCGTCTGAACTCTCTGAGACCTCTCTCTGAAACGTATAAATTTGCAAAAGTGAAGTAGTACGGAGTAAATAACTCAGCTTCCGAAAGCATCAGTCACAGTCTCTCGAAAACTCAAATTAAAAAAAATAAAAAAAATAAAGCGAAAAAGGAGATAATTTCCCGCTCAAGAAACTTCAGATTCTTCAACTAATCCTTGCATTTATACCACCACCCCTTTTTCTCATTTGCTTCTCACTCATAAAACACAAACAAGAGAGAAATAGAGAGAGATAGAGAGAGGGAGAGTGGTGGGTTTTCTTATATTTTTATTTTTATTTTAGTATTATATTTGTTTTCTAGGAGAAGGGTGTCAAGCATGAGCAAGAAGATATGGGTTTTGGTTTTGCAGTGCCTCTTGCTCGTGGGAATGGGATGCCAACTGGGTAACTTCTCTTCTCTTCAGTTTTATTTTTCATGTTTACAGTGGAGTTCTCTGGTTTTTATGTTATTTTTCTTGCTGTTTTTTCGTTTTTGTATTTTTGTTTGGAAATCTTGTTGTTCAGAAGTTGGCCGTTTCTGGTCAGGTTTATATATTTGTTTTTTCTGTGTTTCCCAGGATATATATAGTTGTATATGAACATTTGAAGCTTGCAGAATGCAAGGGATTGGGAAGTAGGCCAATCCTCCTATTTAAGGCGCCAATTTTTGGACCAAAAAGAAAAGAAAAAGTTTGTCTAGGCAAATCCAATCCCACTTATAGGCTTGGATAGCTATTTGTTTGGACACAAACTTGAGAACGTTACTCACAAAAGTATGGTATCCCTGTTTATTGGTCTCACTCGGTTTCACGTTGGTTTCACCGGATGTGGAAGTTGCCCTAGTCATACAAGATACAACTCTAACGAAATTTCTCTTGTTTGTGAATTTTATTGATGCCAGTTCTGACTTTTATGGGGGTCCATGTTGTGAGACATGAGTCACATGATCTTCTAGGCCACTTTCTAACTGGTATTATTCAATTTTAGGCGTAGCTATCTACTTTTCTTTATGTTTTGTTGCTTGAATCGGTAGAGACTTGTTTTGAAATTGAAGATTTAATTTACTGAATCTTTTACAAACTTTTAGTTTCGACAATGGGAGCAGCGGTGCAAGAGAAGGCAGATGGAGCAATTCCAGACACCACATTGTCACCACCAGAAGGGAACACAACATTCCTTGATGGCACGACATGGTGCGTAGCCCTTCCCGGGGTTTCCCAAGCCGATTTGCAGAACGCATTAGACTGGGCCTGCGGATTGGGAATGGCAGACTGCAAGCCAATTCAAAAGGGTGGACCGTGTTACGAACCAGATACTCTGGTGTCTCATGCCTCTTATGCCTTCAATAATTATTATCAGCAGAACGGGAATTCGGACATTGCTTGCAATTTTGGAGGAACTGCAGGTGTTACTAAAAAGAACCCAAGTAAGTTGTGCAGCTCCCCTTCCTGATAAGAATTAGTGCAACAAAGGGTCACTTAAAAGATCTGTTGGTGGAATCCAAATCGGAACAACTTAGATCGACTTTGAAGTCGTAACTAAATGGATTTTCGGTATCGAAGAATCCAAATGAATTCGTTGGTGCCCCTTAGAAGTTAATGTTCTTTGACATTGTAAGGTGGTACAAGGGTCTAGTTCTTCCCGAATTTTTTACCCGGGATTTCACCCCGACACTTCCTTAAACGGGGAAGATGCCATTAGGCCAGAAAGCCATTTGGTAGCGTTGGCAATCTTACCAAGTTTTCTGATCAATCTCTTGATTATATGGTTATCTCTATATTCTCCACATAGCAATAAGTAAACATGACTGTAAGATCAAATTGGGGCTGCACAAACTCTACCGGAATGTGTTCGCACTGCGATATTTATCGTTCTATGCCTTCAATTCTGCTCTACTGATCAGTTTCATCACATTACAGGTCATGGAAAATGCAACTACGCTGCGCCCGGGTACGCTTGTTGCATCACACAGTTTAGTTTGCGTAATCTAAAACACAAGTCTGTTACTTTTACAATGCTCATAGATTGATACACCCTTTGTTCCTGTTTCTTTCAGATCTGTAGGCTCTGCAGCACCTCCATTCTCAAAGCAAAGTCCCATCTCTCTTTGGTGGCAACTTGCTGGCCTTCTGCTGCCATTGTATCTCGGAAGCTGATATTTTTTATGGGTTAATTAAACTGCTTCCAAGAAAAGCCGAAATTCCAGGTGCTTTTACAAAAAGCTATTTGCTGTTACTCTGGGGGAAAAAAAGCAGGAGATGAGAACATGATTATAAATTTAGAATAGGGTTTTGTAATTGTAATATGCTTTATCCCTGTCTTTGTTTTTGGTTTAGGAATCTTTTACCTCTAATTAATCAAATCCTATCCTTCCACCTTTTGCCTGATTGCTTTCTTCTTCTAAACGTATTCATTCATGGTGACTTCACACTTCACACCCATGTTGTCTTGTTTGAGGGGAGCATCATATGGACTTCTAAATCTAACCATCACTTTGCATGGAATATGGTGTTTCTCCCATTGTGGATTTCATCTTCTTTTTCTAGGTCTTTCATAGATCGGAGATTGCTGTTATTGCAGTATTTTAAGTCAATCATCATATGTTATACGTTTTAATTTTTTTATATCATCGTACATGATTGACGTAAGATATCGTTATAATGACATAGTGTTACGAAGTTAGTTTCTGTCTTTTCTCATACCAGATATTCATGTTCAACAACAATATTATTGATTACAGTATTGACACATTTCTTATTATAACAAGTCTCGCAAATAAGAAAATACCGATTTTTCAAGGTTGAGCTTTGTGGACCTTACCATTTTGTAGAACTGACTAGGAAGCTCAACCTCGATTTGCAAATCCGCACCCCTCTTCAAGGAATTATCGATCAATTTGTATAAAATCAAATGTAAAAATATTTATAGTACTGAAGTTACAAGATTGACGTTAACAATTTCTCAAGAGATTTTGAGAGAAAGATACGTATGAGGTGAAGGAGAACCAATCAAATTCCAGGAAACAGAAATCTGCAGGTTTAAATGTGGGGGCCCACTCACCCTCTGCAATGTCTGCATAGTATCTTTGTGGATCACAGATTTACACCATTTTGTCTTTCACAGGCCCTGGCAAACCAAAATCATCATTACATAAACAATACACCTCAAGTGACAATTTTGCCCTCTAGATGGCGAATCCCGGTCCATCAGTGGACTGGACTTGCATTTAACTTTCAAACCAACCTAGCCCAGTCCAACCGGCCCAACGGAAGCCCAAATGTAAGATTTCAAAAATTAAATCCAATCAGAAGTTGCTGCTGCAGCAACACAAACAAGTGTCCCACAAACAAAACATTATCCAATTGAGTAAAATGATTAATCCAATGGGACAGAGCCACGTCGGCAGCGAAGGATCTTGGTGTATCCAAATCTGGAATTCTGGAGCCACAGGTTGCTCATGTGGCTGCGGCCGCAGACTTTGTTACCCTAAAAGCTTATAGCGATATTATGGTATGCAAAACTTGATAAAATTATCAAACAAGTAAGAGAGAAACTGCAACAAATCTCAGCAAATGGCAGCTACCACTGTGACCACTTCTCTCCCCCAGTTCAACGGGCTCAGACCCAAAATCTCCTTCTCTAATGTGCAAAGCATGGTAAGTTCTGCTTTCGTCTCGGTCTTTAGGATTTGACGTTGATTGATCATCTTTCGCTATGTCATGGTAGATGCTTAAAGATATATGATAAAGTTATATTAAGGAAATTTAAATGCTATAAGAATAGAGATTTTGTTATACTGAGGTTAATGGAGAATCGAACACAGAATTTCGAGTGTAATAGGTGTAGGAGTAAATGCTCTTTAACTACTTGTATTTGATCAATACACGAAACTTCGAATTGCAGAATGGCGTTATTGACTAACTTGAGTTACAAACCTCTTATTTCTCATTTTACAGGCGGTTGCTCAACCAATGAGGCGCAAAGGCCAGGGCGCTTTGGGAGCTCGCTGCGATTTCATTGGTTCATCCACCAATTTGGTAAGCAAATATTTCACTGAATTGTATATACATACAACAACCAGACCATACATTAGCAGATGAATGTGATTAAATTACTAATTAATTTGTTCAATTAAATAATCTTGATTTGTTCAGATAATGGTGACTACAACAAGCCTAATGTTGTTTGCTGGAAGATTCGGGTTGGCCCCTTCGGCAAACAGGAAGGCAACGGCAGGATTGAAGCTTGAAACAAGGGACTCTGGGCTACAGACTGGCGACCCGGCTGGGTTTACACTTGCTGATACCTTGGCCTGTGGGACAGTTGGTCACATTATTGGGGTTGGTGTTGTTCTTGGCCTTAAGAATGTTGGTGCCCTGTAATTAGTCAATTAATCAATCAAATTTCCAAGAGTTTGATTCAAAAGAAGAACATGTTTGTGAACTCCTCTTGCATTGAATGGTATTTTTAAGTGTCATATTGATAGAAGAATGACAAACGCTAAGAATGCTGAACTTTTCCTTTTTAAGCAAGCCCTCATTGCTCTAAACTTTCTTAATTGTTTTTTGGTAGTGAAGGGGGCAACGCTTTGCATTTGGTGTAGCGTCTTTAGTCTTTGTTCACCTCTTCACTGCTTTCTGTTTGTTTTCTTTGGTTGTTGCCTCCTGGTAGGGCTCCCTATGCTTTTGGCTCTGGCCCTAGTTATGAATATTTCCAGTTCAAAAAAAAAAAAAAAAAATTTCTTGTAACGTGACAAGTGAGATGGAGAGATAATCAACGATGTAAACCAAATGCATGGAAGTTTCTCTCATCGAAAACTTCTTCGCATAGGACCTTCTAAACACCACCTGTCTTGGTGCAACAAATACAAGCATATTGGACTGCATATCGCGTTGTGTAATAATCGTAAAATTTAGGTTGTAAAAGGAGCCCAAGGAATATGAATTATATTGACTAAAAAGACCAACCACCTCTTGTTTAGTGGCACTTCAGATTTTTATGTTAGAAGATGTTCGAATTTCCACTTCCCCATTAATAAGAACAACCTAATTGTAAAAGAAAAAGAAAAAAAACTAAACAAGACCAAAGTAAGAAAAATAAATTTGCAGTTGGAAAATTTGACTCGGATATAATTTTGAAGAACACATTATGTACATGATATATTATTGAGTGCCACCCCTTGTACACGAGATATTATTATTTTAATTTACACTAGAGAAAATAGAGGGTTTCAACCTGGAACACAATAAATGGGATAGAAACCATAATTACCTGGCAAATCCACCATTTCAATTTTCCAATCCTTTTCACTCTTACAACAAAAATAGGTCTTGCTTTTATAGGAAGATAGATGATTTTCACACATTCCTTTTAATTTATGATTGTCGATTAGATAAATCAACGGAAACGACACACAAGATTTAATAGTAGTGTGTGAGAAACTAAAAAGAATGTGTTTGTAACTTTCCATGGAAAATGTAAATATTCCAAAAACGGGCGAAATGGGTCATGAGTATGGATCAAGCCAAGACCTATAAAATTAGCCAAACCGGATCGCACCCAAGTCCCAACAAACCCACCCATGGATCCGCTGAAAAAACCCAAAAGGCCATAAAGCCCAACGACGCCGCTTCACTGCATTTCGGATCTTCTGTCTGTTTCTAGATGAGCGAGTGAGACTGTGAGAGCTAATCGGCTACACAGCCGAAAAAGAGAGGAGAGAGAGAGAGGGAGAGAGAGAGAGAGAGAGGGTGCTGCTGGCTAGGGCTCACTGGTTCGGCTCCTTTCTCCACAAAACCAATTTGCAGAAGAAGAAGAAGAAGAAGAAGAAGAAGAGGAGAAGAGGAAGATGAGCATATGGAACTACGTCGTAACGGCTCACAAGCCCACCAACGTCACCCACTCCTGCGTCGGCAATTTCACCGCCCCTCAGGAGCTCAATCTCATCACTGCGTATGTCACCCCCCAATTCCTCTCTCTCTCCTTTATCTTTCTCTCTCTTCGATTTTGTATCTTTCTGCTAGGGTTTCGTTAATGCGTTAGTTTCCTGAGGCAGTCTCTTCATCTTCTCATATACATATATATATATATATATATACACCTGGTTAATTTTGGCTTAGAAATTCAAGCATTAAGTTGTTTGCAAGATTGAAAATTTCAAAACAACAAAAAAACTTCAGGTTTCGGGCCGAAGGCGATTGAGTTTGGGATTTCCTGGCAATTTTTTCAAAATTTTTTCTTTTGATGCCGAGAGTTTTCTGGGAATCAATGAAATATTATACTTGTAGCTCTTTTTAGGTTATCAAGATTATCAATTGCTCTTTTAGTGGGGAGTAGTAGTGCGGGAGCGGTTCAATCGATTGTCTAGAAGGCTTTTATTGATAGAGCTTTCGTGTCTGCGCATAAAACAAGGACTCTTCATTCTGCTGTTTAGAGATTTCCTTGATTAATCATATTATTTTGCAGCAAGATTTCTTGTCCAGAGTTATATCTTGTTCATGATTGGTTTCATAAATTCTTTTTCAGGAAATGTACGCGAATTGAAATTCAGCTACTTACTCCTCTGGGACTGCAGGTATGTATGTCAATCTATTTTGTGGTAAAAGAGAAAAGATAGATACTTTAAAATTAATAGCTTACTTGTGCGTTGTGTCATTAAACCCTCAGGTTCCAAGAATTGTATCATCGCATTTTAAATGTCCAATGACAATCTTTGGAAAATTGTTGCTCTTCGGTGTTCCTTGCACCTTTTTGGTAGTTGATGATGTTATGTTGACTTTTGTCCAGGGATTTATATATTATTGGGAACAAAGTAGTAAGAATTTAATTCTAAAGCTTAGGCATTCTGCATGAAGTTTCAGCATCTAAGAATCAAAATTTTAAACTTTAAACTTGGACATAGTAACATTAGACTTTGCATTGTACGTAAGTTGTCCCCTAATAAGAAGTTCTTATTAAGAACTATCATCTACTACTCATTTTACTGAACTCATAGAAATAAAATTATTGTGCAGAACTTGCACAATAAGTTTTACTTGACTGTACATAATATGATTTATTTCACGAAGCCATTTACCATGGCATTTGAATTACACGTGAAATACACGATCGAATAAACTGTATCTTCATTCTTGGAATTAATGTTTGAACTTTTTTTTATGTTTATCTCTTTCTGCTATAAAATATCAAATTTGTAGCTTTGTTTCTGTTGCCATTTAAAACTAGCATCCATTAGCACTAAGCTAAATTTTGTTTCTCTGCAGCCTATCTTGGATGTCCCTATATATGGAAGAATAGCGACGCTTGAACTTTTCCGGCCTCATGTGAGTCTTAATGTCATATTTTTGTCTGATTTTGTATTATAATTTTTTTTGGTTTTAATATTGTTTTTGTTTTTTTTCAACAGGGTGAAACACAGGATTTTCTATTCATTGCAACAGAAAGATACAAATTTTGTGTTCTTCAGTGGGATGCTGAAGCATCTGAGCTCATCACTAGGTTAGATATGCAAACCAAGTGAAAGTATTGTTGTTTAAAATTATTTGCAAAAGTACTCACTTCATATGGACTGTAGATATATGTTTAATGACATTCTGACAAATGCATGTCCTTGTCGTGTAGGGCAATGGGGGATGTCTCAGATCGCATAGGTCGTCCAACAGACAATGGTCAAGTAAGTTAAATGATTCTACGACCCTCAATTCCTGTAGCTTTTTCTTGTTAAAATTTTTCTGTCTTTCTAGAGTTGACGTCTAAATGATGTTTAAGTTTCAACTGGGAAATCCATAAATATGACTAATGTATATTTTCTTTACCTACTATTTTTTGCAGATTGGTATTATTGATCCAGATTGTAGATTAATCGGACTCCATTTGTATGATGGATTGTTTAAGGTATGTGGTTTTGAATACTGGGAAGAAATATAAAGATCTTCATTTTGTCATCACATTTATAGTTTAGAAATGAAATAATATGCTGTTGGTTTTTCAGGTCATTCCTTTTGATAATAAAGGGCAGCTCAAGGAAGCATTTAATATACGGTATTTTTTCTCTCGTTCTTTTACTTTTCTAGTAAAATATATATTTTGTTGATTAGTCTTCCTGTCATTAACTGACCATGAGTTATATTTAAAATTTACTCAAATTGACAATTGATTTTACAAGGCCTCACTATACATTTGTAATCGTGCTTAATTATGTTGCTAGCTGCAATGTCATATTTCTTGCTCTCTTCTTTTTGTGTGAAATTATAATTTCTTTTCACTCTAACTACACCTTTGGCTAACTTTTCAGGCTTGAGGAACTTCAAGTTTTGGATATCAAGTTTCTATATGGTTGCTCAAAACCAACAATTGTAGTCCTATATCAGGTACTAGTCATTCCTTTCGTTTGGTTATCAAGTTTATGTTGGGCTACTGTTTCACTTTTATCTTTGTATCACCTAATTTGTCTTAGTATCGTATGTTCAAGTTTTCTTATACTGTTATGTTTGTTATGTTCCTTGTATGTCTTAGTATCGTATGTTCAAGTTTTCTTATTAGTATCGTATGTTCAAGTTTTCTTATTCTGTTATGTTTGTTACGTTCCTTGTATCAGATTGAACATTATTTTAGCAAAGGCTTAGCCAATGCTATGTAAGATCCTAGTAGAACAGCAGTTTCAAAATGGAAAACTTGGTAAAAACAAGCGTGATCTGGTCAATGATGTTGGTATATTTTTTTCTACACATGTCTACACAAACCATCTAAGATCTTTGTAAATCTGCTCCATTTCTAAGTCACAGTACATTGTTCATGTGTAGTGTTAGGTATTGCCCCATATAACGTTAGTACATATACTAAAATTGTGGGAGGCCTTTTTGGGTGGTAAATTAGTGTAGGAGTATTAACCAAATTTTTTTATTGCCTTACTATGGTTGAAATATTGCAGGATAACAAAGATGTTCGCCATGTCAAAACATATGAAGTTTCTCTGAAGGATAAGGATTTTGTTGAAGGTCCTTGGGCACAGAACAACGTTGAAAATGGGGCTGATTTGTTAATACCAGTTCCTCCGCCGCTCTGTGGTGTTCTTATTATCGGAGAAGATAATATTGTTTACCGCAGCCCGAATACATTTAAAGCAATCCCAATAAGACATGTATGCTATAGTATCATATGAATGTTGTTTGGAATTATGTGTTGAATTGGTTATAGAAGTATTATTTCAAGTTTTTCTTTGTCATTTGTTATAGTCCATCACAAAAGCCTATGGGAAAGTAGATGCAGATGGTTCCAGGTATTTACTTGGTGATCATGCCGGGCTACTTCACCTACTTGTTATAACGCATGAGAAAGAAAAGTGAGTTCTAATACATCCTTGAAACATCTAATTGTTTGTGGTTGAAGATTATGGGGTTAGTTTCTCAGGATTTCATCTACACTTCTTGTAGGGTGACTGGACTGAAAATTGAGCTCTTGGGGGAGACATCAATTGCATCTACCATCTCATACCTTGATAATGCATTTGTCTATATCGGATCAAGTTATGGGGATTCACAGGTGGGGTAGTCAGAACTATTGCTTGTTACTTGTTCTATTCTTAGCTATAAAAAATTGTTCTTCAAAGACTGTACACATAAGACTATAAAGATAGATTTGACAGAAAGTAGTGGTTTAATAATGTGCTTGAAGTTTTAAATGAAATAAAGATGTGCGATTATTATGATCAAAATTACATTGATACCTCATTAAATGATTTGGATTATAATATATTAACACTCCATAGTGTTGTGAACACAGCTTGTAAAGCTGAATCTACATCCTGATGCAAAGGGTTCATATGTGGAAGTGTTAGAAAGGTACGTCAATTTGGGGCCGATCGTTGACTTTTGTGTGGTTGATCTTGAGAGGCAAGGCCAGGGTCAGGTTGTAACTTGTTCTGGAGCTTTCAAGGATGGTTCTCTTCGTGTAGTTCGAAATGGAATTGGAATCAATGAACAGGTTTGACTTATTTAAATATTTTGGTAATCAGTACCCAAGGTTTCATTTTGTACGTTTGCATGGGGTTCTTGCATACTGATGCCTGTAATTATTATATGATGTTGAACAGGCATCCGTTGAGCTTCAAGGTATTAAGGGAATGTGGTCGTTAAGATCCTCCACTGATGATCCTTATGACACCTTCCTGGTTGTAAGCTTTATCAGTGAGACAAGGATTTTGGCAATGAATATTGAGGATGAGTTGGAAGAAACTGAGATAGAAGGCTTCTGTTCTCAAGTACAGACTTTGTTTTGCCATGATGCTGTCTGTAATCAACTGGTGCAGGTAAGTTGTCTCCATATTGCATTGTTTCTTCTATGTTTTAATGCATATAGTAGAATATACTCAAAAGCAAGCACTTTTATGTTTTTTTTTTTGGCCTTTTATGTCATTAGGGACGCAAACGCTAATTTTCAGTCATCACTGTCACATCGCTACCACCATTTGGAATGCAAAGTTTTAAGTTGCTTCTCACCCCCTAGTTTCTCTTCTACCAGCCTTAGGGACACTTTAATAACTATTAATTTGAACATTGCTGGTCTACAATTTCGTAATAAATGATCACATCATAACTGAGGTAGTAGGGAAAATCTACACGATCTATCTCACTTAGATGGTGTGGATGTATTTTCACCGGCCACGTTTGTTACCTGTTTTAGGTGATGTTAACATTTTTGAGGTTATATTTTTGTTTTAGAAAATATTCTATTATGTAATAATCTTGATTGTATAGATGATTAATTTATTGATGATTGACATGTATTGTATCCATTGCATGCTGGCTGATGAATTGACATCACAGGTAACTTCAAGCTCTGTAAGATTAGTCAGTTCTACAACTAGGGAGCTCAAGCATGAGTGGAATGCTCCAGCAGGCTATTCAATTAATGTTGCCACTGCTAATGCCACCCAGGTTTTGTTTCTACTTGTTAACTTTTAAGTTTGCAAGTAAGCTAATAAAAGTTGTGTTTCTTATTAAAAACTAAGTTTTCAAGTAAGGACCATTGACAGTTTTAGCTGTGCCATTGAATTAGATCAGTTTTGTTTTTTTTTAGGATTTAGGATTCATGTTCCCTATAAATATTCAGGACATCCTATACTATAATATAGAATAGGTGGTTTTTCATAAGGAGCTTCTGTTGACTCCCAAAACCTAGATTAAGATCAACTTTTAGAAAAAAACAAACCAGCATATTTCTGAAACATCCTCGAAAAATTAACTCTCTTATTTCTTTGAAACTTGAAATGAAAAATATTTTATAGATTCCCTGGTGTTGATAAATCCCCTTTCTAGTCTCAGAATTGCTAATGAGTTACCATACATGCTGTTTCCTAACATGGTATTGTTTCCTTTTGTGGATGTCTGCATCAACATTTGGTTGCCTGATGTTAATGGCTAACTGGTTGTTGCTTTAATCTACTTCTGTGACAGGTTTTATTGGCGACTGGTGGAAAGCACTTAGTTTATTTGGAAATTGGTGATGGGATATTGACAGAGAAAAACCACGCACAGTTAGATTTTGAGATATCATGCCTTGACATAAACCCTATAGGCGACAATCCCAACTATAGCCAGCTGGCAGCTGTTGGAATGTGGACAGATATTAGTGTCCAGATATATTCACTTCCTGACCTGAACCGCATCACAAAGGAACATTTGGGAGGGGAGATCATACCTCGTTCTGTTCTTCTTTGTGCCTTTGAAGGGGTATGCATGTGCTTGAGCCTACTTCACTAAATCAATTCTAAGTTGTAGTCATTTTGTATGACTTGCTCATTAATATTGGTCAGAAATGCAATGTCTTTTTTTGAGATTACCATTGGGGAGTGGCTCTTCTAATAGCATGTTCAACTGATTATAATTTTAATTATCATTATTTTGGAATTTATCTAAAGAGTTGGGTCTGTGTTTGTGTCAATCAATGGGGACTTCTGTAGTGTAGATGAGGGAATATTAATTTGCACATCTATTGCTTTCTTTAGTTCCTTCGTAAAGTTTTTACTTTAGTTATTTGGTTACCGAGTAAATTTTTTGTTACTGTTTTTTTAATCAGATATCCTACCTATTGTGTGCCCTAGGAGATGGGCACCTCTTAAACTTTATATTGAACACAAGCACTGGTGAGTTGACGGACAGGAAAAAAGTCTCTCTTGGGACACAGCCCATTACACTCCGTACCTTCTCATCCAAGAGTACTACGCATGTATTTGCTGCATCGGATAGGCCAACTGTCATATATAGTAGCAACAAGAAACTGCTTTACAGCAACGTAAATCTGAAAGAAGTCAGCCATATGTGCCCATTCAACTCTGCTGCTTTTCCAGATAGGTACTTTTCTCTTTCTATTGTTCACTCATAAAATATGGATAGGATCTTGGTTTGGTGGATATGAGGTTTAGTCTATATCCAAATATCATATCTCTTTTCATATTTTCAATTTGTAATCCACTGTTGCTTATGTGATGGCTGCCATTTTATGTAAATTATCATGCCGGGATGGTTTATAGTAGTTAAAGTCGTGAGTTAGTTTCCAAATTGATTATTAGAGTTACCATTTTTTGGTGTGATAATATGCTTTATGATCTTCTTTCTCAAAAAAAAAAAAAAAAAAAAAAAAAAAAAAAAAAAAAAAAAAAAAAAAAAGGCTTTATGATATTAGCATGTTTTAAGTATTTCTTTAAATGAAAGTTTACATAAAAATAATGGTCTGGGTGCAACTTAGACAACCATACGCTGTTTTTTTCCCTTTCTGTTCTGTTACTGTGTAGGTTTGACGGGGGAACTCTTCCTCCGCCCTCCTTAAACTGTCAACTTTCAGAGATTAAACACTTGACTTTTTTTTTTCTTGTGACAACAGCCTTGCAATTGCTAAGGAAGGTGAACTTACTATTGGCACAATTGATGACATCCAGAAGCTTCATATTCGCTCTATTCCCCTAGGTGAGCATGCACGTCGTATCTGTCATCAGGAGCAGTCCAGGACTTTCGCCATTTTGAGTGTGAAATATAACCAGTCTAGTGCAGAAGACTCAGAAACACACTTCATCCGATTGTTAGATGATCAGAGTTTCGACCTCGTAACATATTATCAACTGGACGCTTTTGAGTATGCCTGCTCTATACTTAGCTGTTCTTTCTCGGATGACATGAATGTATATTACTGTGTCGGGACTGCATATGTTCTCCCGGAAGAAAATGAGCCAACCAAGGTAAGATAGCACTTTAGTTTACTGGTTAGTGCAGAAATCTCACTTGAACTGGTAAGTAGCTGATTTTCCATCCTCCCTCTGTAAGCTGACAATATTGTATAATTGTAGGGCCGCATTCTGGTTTTCATTGTTGAAGATGGGAAGCTGCAGCTCGTCGCTGAGAAGGAAACCAAGGGGTCTGTTTACTCTTTAAATGCATTCAATGGCAAGTTACTTGCTGCTATTAATCAAAAGATACAGTTATACAAGTGGACTCTGCGGGATGATGGTACTCGTGAATTGCAATCGGAATGTGGACATCATGGCCACATACTTGCCCTTTATGTCCAGACTCGTGGAGATTTCATCATTGTTGGGGATTTAATGAAGTCAATTTCTCTGTTAATGTACAAGGTAATAAAACTAACTTTCAACCCTCTGCATGCCTTGGACTAGTACTGCTCAAAGTAGTAGTGGTAGGTGATTTGTTTACTCCGACATGAATTGCGTAAAGTTGCAACTTAAAATTACTTGATCCAATGAAAATGAAATGTGATATTGGGATATTTTGTGGGAGGTCATATCTTTCGTCGTAGGTGTCAAGGCCTTGTAATAAGAGTCCCTTTTGTCTCTGCTAGTTCATCATGAGGTTCTCTTGTTTGAATTTGTTGATCCAGTTTTTACTCTGTTGTTAGTCTCTGTCCATTTAAGAGGAGCGAGCCCGTGATTATAATGCATATTATAAACTATTCTCTTGCTTAACCGAAATTTTTTGTTCTTGTATTCAGCATGAGGAAGGTGCCATTGAGGAGCGAGCCCGTGATTATAATGCAAATTGGATGTCTGCTGTAGAGATCCTCGACGATGATGTTTACATTGGAGCTGAAAATTTCTTCAACCTCTTCACTGTTCGTAAAAATAGTGAGGGTGCAACTGATGAGGAACGGGGCCGCCTTGAGGTTGTAGGTGAGTATCACCTAGGC
This sequence comes from Pyrus communis, assembly GCF_041283825.1. Classification (NCBI taxonomy): domain Eukaryota; kingdom Viridiplantae; phylum Streptophyta; class Magnoliopsida; order Rosales; family Rosaceae; genus Pyrus; species Pyrus communis. The sequence continues at coordinate 5,194,262 of NC_142569.1, forward strand.
GAGTTTGTCAATAGGTTCCGGCACGGCTCTCTTGTCATGCGGTTGCCAGACTCTGATGTGGGCCAGATTCCAACTGTCATCTTTGGCACCGTGAATGGTGTGATCGGAGTAATTGCCTCACTTCCTCAAGAGCAATATGCATTTTTGGAGAAGCTCCAGTCAAACTTGAGGAAGGTGATAAAGGGTGTTGGAGGGTTGAGCCACGAGCAGTGGAGGTCATTCAGCAACGAGAAGAAAACTGTAGACACCAAAAATTTCTTGGATGGCGATCTGATAGAATCATTCCTTGATCTAAACCGCAGCAAGATGGATGAGATCTCAAAACAAATGCGCGTTTCAGTGGAGGAGCTCTGCAAGAGAGTAGAAGAAATGACGAGGCTGCATTGAGTTGGGACCACGGTTTAGTTTTCGATTGCACATGTGGTACATATTGGCACTGTAACTATGATCTGTTGTGAAATACCTGGCTGTGAACTTGGGTTTGAGTTTTACTGTAAAACTATAACAAGGAAAAATTGGATGTTCGTTCTCTTAGTCGGTATTTTTCTTCGATTGTAAAGGGCATGCAAATGCAATGCATTTACGTTTGTGTTGTTATTTATTTGTATTTTTCTGAGGTGTCTTTGGATACGTGTGATATTTTGGGATTCAAGATACATGCATATAAAAACGGGTGGTGCTATCTACGCACCCTTTTATGTCTTCCATACATCCCTCTCAATTTTCGGCTGTCATATCAAATGAATTGAAGATGATCAAATAACTGAATTAATAGTGGTGTGTAGAAGATAAAGAGGTGTATGGATAGCACGGCCCCATCAAAACCATTGAAATCATAGGAAAGAATGCTATCTATCTCATCAATAGGCTTAGCTCTGAGGGCGGGGATTGGAAAGGGCGAAGATGAAGCTGATACTGTAGATTGCTGCACTTTGAAGGTAGAGCATGTGAAAGCAATCGCCCCTAACTCGTTGGAGTTTTAACTTCCTCGATAAAGATTCGATAAGATACGAAAACACCGCTGAAGTTGAGGTTCCTTTTTACAAGGCAATTAGACAGTTCCAGGCCGGGAAGCGCAGCAATGATCATCTCTTCGACAAGCTGGATGCGAGTAGATTGAATGCTCATTTAAAGCAACGGATGCCTGGCCTTGGCCTTACGGCGAAGAGAGAAGATGGTTGCTTAGCAGCAGAAGCTCGGGATCGGGAGAGCTTAGGCTTGAAATGGAGCTGGGATACCAGTATATTTCCCTCCTCTAATATCACGGATTTGGTTATACATGTCTTCGTTTTGTTACAATCCTTGTGGGTTGGAACTCGTGCTTACAAGTCTAAACTTGAATAGATTATCTATACGTTTGCATTCGAAACAAATCGTAGCATAAAACACTTGTTCACGAATAGTGAAGCTTCAGTCCAAGAACAGAAAAAAGCAACAAACTGCTCTTCGAAAAGAAGAAGCAGAGGAGTGAGAAGAAATCTAGCAGCACCGGTGACTTACTTGGCACTCACTCAACGTCAGTTTGATGCTCAATCAATCTCCGATGAGTTTAACTTAAAAGGCGGTCATGCTTAACTTGCAATAAGTACACTAACACATCGCTCTCTCTCAAACACTGTCCACCAAATCCTCGTCGACAAGAAAGCTCAGCACTAAAAACCTGAAGGGATGAGAAACAAGGATGAGTGGGCCTAAAAAAAATAAAGTTTTATAAAAACCTTTTTGAAAACATTATAACCCCTCGTCGTAAAACAAGTATAATTTCCAAAATATACATACTACGTATAATATGGAAATACTTACCATAACCTGCGATATCTCAAGACTTCATACGTCATAAATTTGTAAATAAGCATATCTTATAAAGATCACAATATCTCGCAGAAATAAATAAATCACATTGAGTGCTCATCGACACATGCTGACACACGAGTTCATGCATATGTATTCTGACATGAACATGACTGGGTGTAATAATGATTTACGCTTTAGTACTACAATCACATGAAGACTAGCGTTATACTCATCATTTACGAGTCCTAATTGCCTATAGTAATCTAGGACAGGGCTGGCACCTACAATGGATCCAAAGTGAGCGTGCGGTGCGATGTGAACATCCGCGTGAAAGACTGGCCCTAGCCCGGGCGAGTACTAACACCAGTGCAACAACGATGAGCAGATAATGTTAATACGATCACACAACAGTAAATCAATAATTCACGTTGACGTAATACTAATAAATAAAATATTAATTATGGCCGTAATTAAAATCCCATAAAAGTACGCATACTTATGCATCCCGTAGGATTTAGGATAATTTCGTAAATTCCATTATTTTGCTAATTCTTATAAACATTAGTCTAATCTAGGCATAGATAGGAAATTCTTTTTCAAATGTATAAGTGGAAACTAAATAAATATATGATATTGCGAACTTGCAGCCATTCGAGCTAGGAAAGCTGAATTCTCTGATAGTAATTGCACCTAAGTATAATATTGGAACCCATTAGTAAAACTCAACTAAAACGACTAAATTTGGGAAAACAGAGTGCGGATTTGGAATTACAACGTCGAATTACGCTAAGAGGGATCCTTGGCAAATTTTGTAAAAAGTCAACAGTCAACCCTAAAAGGTCAACCGAGCCGCCCCGACAGTCAACTATGTTAAAACTTTGAAATTTCACTAAATGGATGTCAAAAATGGACTCGGGGCGTTGAAATTAGCCTAGGAGGGTTTCCAAGGAAATTTCAAAAAAATCAACGCAAGGAATATTCTAAAGAATATTCCATATCCATTTTGGAATTGGGCCGCCCTAGAACATCGGCCCAAAGGTTTGGGCTAGTTTGGCCGAAGGATTAGGCGAAGGATTTTGGGCTTAAGGCGTTTTTTATTTTTTTTTCTTTCTCTGGTAAATTCTAGGAAAAAGGATGGCTAGGATAAACCCCGGCTCTAACCAACCAAAAGCTTCACAAAACCTAGCCTTCTAATATATCAAAACAAAGCTCGGAGAACAAGGAATCAAAATGTACATTTGGTTTCCTCGGCCATGGCCAGAGTTGGACGGAAAATGGCTCGAAAGTTGTCGGATTTTCGTCGGAAAATTGGGGTGAGTTTCTCTTGAACTGATATGCACCAAAACTACAACATTTCTCTCAAATAAAACAAGAATCATATACAAAACAGTGATCTAAGATGATTGTCGTCGATTTCAAAGCTTACCTCAGTCGGATTCATCGAGAATCCGCCGTTGGTTCGTTGGAGGAATATAGTACAGTGATTTGTGTCACTGTCGGGGGTTCTAAGGTTTTGGTTTGGGTTCAAGACAAGGAAGAAGGTGACGATGGTGGCGCTGGTTCATGGGAAAGATGGAACTCGACGTTGGAGGTGGCGAGGCAAAGTGGTGCCTTGGTGTTGTTGTAGAGGAAATGAGGGATGATAGATGAGAGCGTAAGTGAAGAAAGAGTTCGAGCGAGATTTCTAGAGAGCTCAGGGAGGAAGACACGCGGCAAGAGGAGAATGGAGAGTTTTGGGATATATGGGCCCCACGGGCCAATATAAATTAATAAAGTATTTAAAATATCCCCCAAATAATATTCAAATAATAATATAATAACAAAAATTTCTTAAAATAATAATATAATAATTATGAGAAATATATAAAATAATAAATAGTAATTTTTTTTCAAAAATACTTTTCGGATTTGTAGTTCCGTAAAACATTCGTCGTAACCCTGACTTCGATTTCGCTTGCGCCTATGCGTTCGTACCGCCAAGTACTTCGAAAATATGGTAATATAGTAGCTTGTACGCGTCACGAAATGATGGTCAACAAAAGTCAATAATCTCCCCACTAGGGCATTTTCGTCAATTCACACTTCTAAAATTATTAAAGCAGTAAAATTAGGGACGGGTTGTCACAGTCAGACTACAGTTTCAAATATTTCAGCACCATGTTTACCAATTTTATGCCCTTGAAATTGTTTGACGAGAGGAGCTAGAACTGTAAATTTGATTTCAACTCCTTTCATATTTGGTCATCTTTTTCTTTTTTTTTTTGAGAGAAATATTTTGTCATCTTAAAAGAGGTATTAGTTTCCCACCTTGAATCCCATAACTAGTGGGATTGATGTTATGATTTGATTAACTGAGCTAATTATTTAATTTAGGTCTTAATTAATTCAACATGTTTTTCAGAAATTTAGCTCTTAATTAAAACAAAGCCAAATTCACCTTAATTTTTGGCCCCATTTTATTTTAATTTTCTTTGATTTTCCCCCTCTTTTTCCCAAACAAATTTAATTCATCGGTGTGAAATACAAGTAAAGTCGAACCAGATGAATCTTCAACAATTCAACCTTTACGTTTACGTGTATGCGCCACATTGCCAAGAAAATTTAAATTACAAAAAAATCGAAAGTAATTCCGTCCCTTATTATATTTTTTGGCTTTTTGTGTTCCCTCAGGTCAATTTGTGATGGAGAAAAATGACCGGACCGAACTATATCGATGATACAGACTCCGGGAGCCTCTTCGACACTATCAAGGTGCAGCAAGGCAGAAAGCCGGTTGATGTGAACTTTTGTTCGAACACAATATATAAATGGGACTCTAGATCATGACCTTTTGCATCATCGGATTGAAGATGTTTCTAGACAAAAAGGAACTGCAGGATATGGAGATTGATCTTAAAGCTCTAATCATTGCAAGATCCGAGATAATGGAAATACAACATAATCTTGATGCTCAAATAAATGCTTCCAAGCTTCAGGTTTTGATTGATAATTGGATATGTGCTTTATAGTGTGTATGATGACAAAGTTTTTTCAGGTTGCCAGTAGATTAGGGAGCTGGCGGATTTAGAACTACGCGAAGTGCCAGAAGATAACATCTTTCTTTCACTGTGGTAAAAGCTTATTTACATTTTTTTCAACTATTATTTTCCTCCTCTGTTTATGTTCTTTGTTTAATTTTCAATTTTCACGGTGAAAACTCAAGTAGAAATTAAAAAATATTTCTTAGAAAAAAGGAAGAAAAAAAAGGTGTGAGAGGGAGAGAGCGGAGGAATTCCTTGCCCCATTTTGGAGGTCAGAAATAAAAAGAAGGAATTCAACATGTAATCCTTGACATGTCCAGTAAGTACAACCAGTTTGGATTTCATACATTCGTTACATGTAATCCTTTTCAGGTACTATACCCAAGTATTTGGATAATTTGACTACGATGGTCAACAATTCTGATGCAGGCTCTTTTCATGGCTGTGACCAAGCCACATTGACATTAAAAGCATTGATCTTTCATCAAATAATTTACAACGTGAAATCTCTGAAGAAATAAGCAGTCTCATTCTATTGGGCACCTTGAATTTGTCCATGAATCAGTAAGGTCGGAAATTTGCGTTGGCTTGGAACTCTTGATCTCTCACACAACCACCTCTTGGGACAGATTCCTCAAAACTTTTCATCTTTAACATCTTTGTCCCACTTGAACTTGTCTTACAACAACTTGCTAGGAATAATTCATTCGGAAAACCAACTTCAAACGCTTAATGATTCTTCCATTCATATAATCAATCCATCGCAATGTAGCGTTCCTCTCTCAACCAAGTGTTTTGGAGATGACACTTTTACTACTGAGGATGCAAAAGACGAGAATGAAAATGGAAATGACCAGTTGCGGTTCTATGTAAGAGTGGTACTTGCTTCCTCATAGGCTTTTGGGGCATTTGCGGCACATAGATTTCAAAGACATCGTGGAGACTTGTCTATTTTCAATTCTTTGACAATATCAAAGATAAGGTAGCACTAGCAATTGCAAGTGCAAGGAAGAAACTATAGGGACTTAACGAGGTTTTGTCACTGCATTGGGTCTTGATGCATGAATCATATGCATGACATGGATCACGACTCATCGAGCAGATGATCGCAACAGCAGTGGAGTCTCATTGAAATCGTATGCTTCGTGAAGCATGCCAGCCCGCCCAAGCAGGTCAACCATACAACCATAATGCTCAAGCATTGGCTCCATATCGTACTCATCCCCTGTGCTTTTGAAAACTCTCTAGCCATCTTCAACAAGCCACCATGATTGCAAGCCATCAAAAGGCAATAACAACTTGTTACAATATATTACAATATCTCTTGACGCATTTTCATGTTTTGAAAGCGTTGCATGACTACTTTATTATGAATAGGCAACAACATCAATTATCTCTCTATAAAAATAATTGTGTTATTATCATCAATTGATTTCATATTCGATTTCTTAATTGATTGTTCAAAAATTCCATATCCGAAAATCTTCTATCACGTGGAATTGCTATATGCATCATGTGTATATTTTTCAGAAAAATTGAGTGTGAGCATCTGTCCCCCGGGGCCCAATGTTGCTCTGTCCATGGTCCCCTGTAACCCTGTAAAAAGTAAAAATAAGTTTAGATACACATGATATTTAAAAGTAAAAAGTAAAAGCAAAAACGAGTTGATACTTTCCTATAAAGATTTTCTTTATATAATTAGATTATACAGAATAACCTGTCATTTTCGGACTACACACCTTATTTCCCAAATTAATGAGATCAATATCAGTGCCGGTCTTGGGAGTAGCCCGAGTAGGTGGGCGCCTACGGCCCCCACTCCGGGGGGGGGGGCCCCAAATTTATTTATTTATTTTTATATATATAGAGAAGTGTTATTGACACTTTAAAAATCTCGTCATACACTTTTTACAAGTATATTTTTTTTTCAAATATAGAAAGTTTGGAACGTACTCCACTAGAATTTTGGAATACCAATAACAATTATATATATAATTTTGTAGTTTGAGTAAAATATCTCAACATGAAATTATAAAAAAAAAAAATTTGGAACTTGCTGTGCAGCTTTCGACCTTGGGAAGGGCCGGAAGGCCCAAAATATTTCTTAAGTATGTGTGTGTGTGTGTGTGGTTTTTGTAGTAGTTAATTAATTTGAAGAAGTTAAAAGATGTAGACAATGATAGCTTGAAGAGTTTTTGCATCGATCTTGAAGGATTTCTGAAACATGGTGAGCATTCATATTGATAGAAATGACTTATTTATAGAGCTAATAATCTTGAGAGAAACTTTGCCGAAGGAAATAAATCGGGCAATGGAAGTGCTGAAATATATAAGACAAATGGATGGTTGTTTCCTGAATGCATGGGTTGCTTATCGTATTTTGTTAACCATACCAATTACAGTTGCCTCTACTGAAAGAAGTTTCTCAAAATTAAAGTTGATCAAATCGTATCTTCGATCAACTATGTCACAAGAAAGATTAAATGGGTTAGCTATTTTGTCAATTGAAAAAGAATTGGTTGAAAAGTTAGATTATGTAAACTTAATTAGTACATTTACGTCTAAAAACGCGAGACATGTAATATTTAAGTAATATTTGCATATCCTTCTTCTTTGGATATGAATTCTAATGATTTTTGATGTAGAAATGAACTTTTTCATGTATTTAGCGAAACCTTTTCTTATACATATAAATGTACAACGAGTCGGATGTCGAAGAACTTTAGGGCCCCCATTTGAAGGCTCGCCTAGGGCTCCCAATTTCTTAGGGCCGGCCCTGATCAATATTTATTATTTTGAGGAAATATTATTAGATTATTATTGGTCGAAATTCATACATGTGATATTTTGGAATTCAGGATATAATCATGTATATGTATAAAAACCATTGAAATCTTTGGAAAACAGTTGGTAGATTTGCGTATAGTACACACGTACGTATTTAAAAAAAATATTATGTGTACGATTTTTTCAAAGTATCTTTTCGTATTTGCCAAACTATGCATTGACGTACACAATTTTTCTTCTTGAGAAAGTCATCTCTTATAAGTTGATACAGTCCTACGTACATACGAAACGATCCAGTAATGGATCATCGATTCAGGTATTACACTGGAAATATTGATATGGTGGTGTATGACGCGTTTTGTTTGTTTAAGAATTCTATTTGGTGTAATTAACATGTGCACGTTTCCGTTCCACTACAAATTAACGAGGCAAAAGAGCAAATATCAAAGGGACCAACCTACTAAGCTTTCCATTTTGGGTAAAGAAATGGACTGCTAACCAAATCCCTCTGAAGACAGCATGCAAATAAAATCCATTTACCATTTTCACATGATGACTTGACTCTGGCACACAGAAATTTGAAAGACCTGGAGAAAGAAGTAAGGTCTGGTTTGAATACCACTTTGTCTGACATAACGTGTTACGTCGAACTGCACTTGCTATTACATAAACCCAGATATAGAGACTCTGCTTCTGCCCACCATGAAGAGCAAGAGCACCCCTCCAGAGATTGAATCCCCAAAAACCAACAAAATCCTTTCCTCCCCAAGCCCAATCCTCTCGGTCAGGTAACCACCCTACTGTTGAACAAGGAGCTCTACATTGCTGGGTTTGTTTTCGTCTGAGGTATGCCCTTGCTTCCAGTTATCTCTCTCTCTGATATGTGCTTTGATTTGATTTTATTACTTGCAAAAGCGGAGCTCGTAACAACGGACTCGGATCCTCTCCGGACTTATCTGTCCGAACTGATTTTGGCGGTTGGATTCAGTCCTACGGTTAATAATTAATTTTGTTTTTTAATGGGTTTTTTTTTTCTCTTTCCTGCTATCTTTTTCTCACTACTCTCTCCTTCTGCTTGCTGTGCTCTCCTTTTGGGTGTTTTTTTGGTTGTTGAAGAAGAAAGAAGCCAGGGGTTTGAGATAGAGGTTGTTGGGTTATTTGATTTTCTGCTTGAGACAAACAACAAAGATGGCTGTGTTGAAAATCTGAGATGTGGGAGGCGAGATTTTGAGCAAAAAATAATTGAAATTAATATTTCTGTAGCTTCAGTTTTTCATCTGGGAAAAAAGGAGAGAGAGGAGAGAAAAAACAGAAGGAGACGGAGTTAGAAGATAAACACGTTAAAAAGCGAAATTAATTACTAACCGTAGGACGTGAATCTAAGGGCCAGAATCAGTGTACCCGTCGGATCCGGACAGAAAAGTCCGAGTGAATCCAAGTCCGTAACATCTCTCTTAGTTCAGTGTAGCCTTTTGATATCAACTGTTCTTTAGTCCTTTTCTTATATTTTAGAACTGTTCTTGCTTGGCTCTTTACCTGTTTGAGTTTGTACAATATTTTTAGTTCAATTTTGATTTTTAATCATATATAACAAAAATCTAGCCGCCAATTTCTTCGTCCTTTTCTTATGTAGTGAATGAGCAGCTTCTCCAAGAACCCTAAAATCCAAACCCTATTTGATAAAAGTATGAAAATTTACAAGCTTATGATCGATTTGGATTCACTGTGAAGAAAACTGGTGTCTAAATATATCAACGTGTTAATTATGACCATAGATAAAAGGGCGCTACAAATAGCAGGAGTTGATCTTAGTAAACAAGCCAAACAACTCCGTTCAGGGGGGTTGATTTAACATAAAAAATATTTATACAAAAAGGGTTCTTTTAATTTCTTTAGAATTTGAAAATACGGGTTACTACTTTTCGGATTACTTGTAAAACCAATATGTTGCTTTATTAGTTTCTGCCCAGTTCATCAGGTTCAATTGTAAAACCAACATATTAGATTTGATCCTCTTCAACGTGTTGTTGCTGAATGCTAAATCTTTTCTTTGTTTCCAGTTGAACCCACACTCCATCCTTTTCAACATGATCCGTGGTCTGGTCTTGTCGGTGGTGGTGGTGCTGCTACTGCTGTTGCTGCAGAGCAACAACAATGCCTCTGCACTATCCGAGGAATACAAGACCTATATCATCCGGATGGACTACGAATCCTCATCAGCCACTCTTGCATCTTTCCCGTCCGTGGAGGCGTGGCACAAGTCCGTCCTCAAGTCGCTGCCTTCGTCTCCTCCGGACTACGACGACAACAGTGACATGCTATTGTACTCCTACAGCCACGCCTTGCACGGCTTCAGTGCCAGACTCACTGACTCGCAGTTGTCGGAACTGGAGGACTCGCCTGCTCACGTCGCCACTTATCCGGACTCATTTGGCCGGCTGTTCACCACCCATACCCCTAAGTTTCTCGGCCTTAATGACAAAGTTGGCGTCTGGCCTGCTTCTTCCTATGGAAAAGATGTGATAATAGGAGTGATCGACACCGGAATTTGGCCGGAGAGTGAGAGCTTCAGCGACAAGGGAATGCCACGAGTCCCAAAAAGATGGAAAGGCGCATGCGAGAACAGAACATCATTCGCTTCTTCCCTCTGCAACAGGAAGCTAATCGGTGCTCGGTCCTTCAATAAAGGCTTCCGAGCATCGGGAAGAAACCTAGCCGCATTGGACTATGACTCGCCGAGAGATTACAGCGGTCATGGAACCCACACCTCCTCGACAGCGGCGGGTAACCATGTGACCAGCGCAAGTCACTTCGGATACGCAAAAGGTTCTCCGAGAGGGATGGCGCCGCGTGCACACCTTGCCATGTACAAAATCGGATGGTCTGGACAAGATCTTATAGCTAGTGATGTGCTAGCTGGCATGGACAGGGCCATTTCCGATGGCGTTGATATCATGTCCCTTTCTTTTGGCTTAGATATCACCGAATATTTCAACGATGTGATTGCGATCGCTTCTTTCTCAGCAGTCCAAAGAGGAATTGTTGTCGTGTGTGCTGTGGGAAATGACGGTCAGCTTGAAAGCTCAACATCCAACGGAGCCCCGTGGATCACTACAGTCGGTGCCGGAACAGTGGATCGTACTTTTACTGCGAAATTGACGCTCGATGGTGGCTTATTTACCGCTGAAGGAGTATCATACTTCCCGCTAAGCGTTTACATTAGTGATGCACCTTTGTTTTATGGGAAACACAATACAAGCAAACAAAGATGTGACCCTGGGGCAATGATTCCTGAAGAAGTGTTCGGCAAGGTGGTTCTTTGTGATTGGAGCAACCTGACTTCCTTCGTTGGTCAAATGGCGGAGGTAGGAAACTCAGGGGCTTATGCTGGAATCTTATTGTCTAATGAGTCAGATTTTAACCTCCAACACTTCACCATTCCCGCTCTGGTTCTTCCAATTGAGAAAGGGGTTTTGATCAAGGAGTATGCAACAAGAGCCAACAAAACAACTCAAGTTAAAACCCTGAGCTTTGTGCACACTAGTTTGGGTTCAAAACCAGCACCACTAGTGTACTCTCAATCTTCAAGAGGACCGGACCGCATCAATCCAAGCATCCTAAAACCAGACATTCTTGCTCCAGGGGTTCACGTGCTAGGTGCAGTTGCACCTAACAGGCCATCAATCTTGCACTTCAATAACTACGAGTTGGTCTCAGATTATGCACTCATGTCAGGGACCTCAATGGCAGCACCGCACGTTGCAGGTGTTGCTGCTCTGGTAAAAGCCGTTCATAGGGAATGGAGCCCAGCGGCAATTCGATCAGCAATCATGACCAGTGCATACACTGTTGACAACACCAATGCGACCATAAAAGACCAAGAGACTGGTCTTCCAGCCACCCCTCTAGACTTCGGTGCTGGCCATATCAACCCAAACAAAGCCATGAACCCTGGATTAATCTATGACATGGATGTCCAAGATTACATTGATTTTCTGTGTGGCCTAGGATACAATGTGAAGCAGATGCATGCCATTCTTCGGCGAAGTGAGTGGAGTTGCAGCTCGCATCCTACCCAGCTGAACTACCCTTCTTTTATGGCCATCTTCAACAGCAGCACAGATGGATCATCTCCAAAATCCGAAAATTTCACTAGGGTGGTGACAAACGTGGGAGATCATACATCAATTTACAAAGCAGTGTTGCAAGTTCCAAGAGGCTTGAAGATTGCAGTAGAGCCGAGTACTCTAGCATTCTCTAGAAAGAATCAGCAGCACGCTTTCTCTTTGAGGGTACAGATTGACGGCAATGCTTCAAGAGTGACATATGGCTATCTGAAGTGGATCGATCAATATAGCCACATTGTATCAAGCCCCGTAGTGATTGTTAATTACTAGATAGTCATGCAAAACCACATTGTAGCCTTGTAGTGATTGTTAATTTCGAGATAGTTTGGCTACGTGAAAGGAATATGCTCAATCTTTATCGTTGAACTCTTTTCTTAATTATATTAAGGTTTTAAGCTCTTTTCTCTGTGTCGTTCGATTCTTAATTTCTATGTATGTTCTCAATTCATGTGCGGAGGGCTGTAGTGAGAATCCAGTCCAACCACCAGGGAGATGTTCCTGGAAATAAACACTTGCTCACCCCTTAAATATCAGTTCAGTCTGATCGGGAATTTCTGCTATGTTTGGTTGCTTGTTCTCAACTTTAACAACTCTTTGACCTCTCTGCTTGACAAGGAATGTTGTTCTAGATATGAAGAGAACTTGTAGATTGACAATGATCTTATTTTGAATCACCTCTTACAGGTTTCCATTGCCACGTCTATGTCTCCGGTGCTCATTATGAATTTAACTTGTGCTAGTCAGGAATGCTTTCATTTTTGGTATTTGTCTAGAGGAGCTGTTTGGTTAAGAGTCATGAAATGGCAAACTCAAATTCAGTTTTCCTATAATATATTTTGGGGGCTTGCAGCATTTATCTGGTTAATTATAAGTTCTTGAGAGGGTTAAGGTCTTGTTAGTTGTTACTTTTCTAATAATTTGTTGGAGCGGGGATTGGCTTTAGCGTTTTATGTTGAGGAGTTAGCCAGTAGTATGATCCTCTGGCTAGTCTTATAATGTGGGGAAGTATTGAACTCATTTTATGAAGGTTTGCAAAACTATTTGTGAAGCATGATTCTATACTCTTCTTCTTTTAGGTTGTTGCTGTATTTCGGAAATCCTTAACACTGACTCATGAAGCTCGAAAGAAGTTTGCCTATATCAGTTTATGATAGCCGTGCTCGTGGTAGTTTTAGCTGAAGAGAAAGTTCTTCTGCCAAACCCCTCCTCTTGATCTTGGATTGCCGGCCAATGGCCATCTCAATTAAGAATGGATACTTTTCTTGGGACCAAAGGTCTAATTGATAATGTTTCGTTTGTTTCTCTGTGACTGCTATCAATATGATAGGCTTACAATTGATTCATGATTACGTATATCAGTTTACGCATATAATGAAGTTATGCATTTTTGTTCCAGGCTTTAAGCCTGTTTTTATTTTTGGTGATGAATTTTAGTTTTCATGGTTCTTACATCATATAAGCTTATATGAAATAATCTTTTTGCTCTGGGACTGGGGTGGATTAGAGGGGCTGAGAAGTTGAGAATGTTGAAGGGTTAATTCAACAAAAGGAAAAGGACGGATGAATTGGAGCAAGAATGCACTGGAGGGTGGGGAGATAGGCTCGTTACATTTTTGTTTGGTTTTGTCTTACTATTTTTACTGGTTTTGGTAATTTTTCTTTTCAACGAGGTGAAACACAGGATTTTCTATCTATTGCAACAGAAAGATACAAATTTTGTGTTCTTCTGTGGGATGCCGAAGCAGCTCATCACTAGGTACTAGACATTCCTTTCATTTGAATATCAAGTTTATGTTGGGCTACCGTTTTACTTCTGTATCATCTTATCATTTAAGTTGTCTTAGTATGTTCAAGTTTTCTGTATACTGATATGTTTGTTATGTTCCTTGTATTGGATTCAAGATTATTTGAGCAAAGGCTTAGGCAATGCTCTTAGTACTGCAGTTTCAAAATTTCAATATGGAAAACTTGGTAAAAACAAGCGTGATCTGGTCAATGATGTTGGTGTATTTCTATATATGTTTAGATAAACCCTCTAAGATCTCTGTAAATCTGCTCAATTTCCAAGTTACAGAACATCGTTCGTGTATGGTGTTACAGTATTGCTTTTATAACATCAGTATATACTAAAATTGTGGGAGGCCCTTCGGGTGGTAAATTAGTGTAGGGGTATTCCAGACAAATTTTTTGTTGCCTTATCTATTGCAGGATAACAAAGATGTCAGCCATGTCAAAACATATGAGGTTTCTCTGAAGGATAAAGATTTTGTTGAAGGTCCTTGGGCACAGAACAATGTTGAAAATCGGGCTGATTTGTTAGTACTGGTTCCGCCGCCCCTCTGTGGTGGTCTTATTATCGTAGAAGATAATATAGTTTACCGCAGCCCGAATACATTTAAAGCAATCCCAGCAAGACACGTATGGCATAGTATCATATGAATGTTGTTTTGGAATTACGTGTTGGATTGGTTATGGAAGTATCATTTCGAGTTTTTCATTGTCATTTGTTATAGTCCATCACAGGAGCCTATGGGAGAGCAGATCCAGATGGTTCCAGGTATTTACTTGGTGGTCATGCCGGGCTACTTCGCCTACTGATTATAATGCATGAGAAAGAAAAAGTGAGTCCCAACACATTCTTGAAAACATCTAATTGTTTGTGGTTGAAAGGTTATGGGGTTAGTTCCTTAGGGTTTCATCTACTCTTCTTCTTGTAGGGTGACTGGACTGAAACTTGAGCCTGGGGGAGACGTCAATTTCATCTACTATCTCATACCTTGATAATGCTGTCTGTAATCAATTGGTTTACGTTGTTTCTTCTATGTTTTATTTCCTTAGGGACACAAACGCTAATTTTCAGTCATCACCGTCACATCGCTACCACCATTGGGAAGGCAAAGTTTTAAGTTGCTTCTCACCCCACCCTAGTTAGGGAGACTTTAATATAAGAATGCGTTTCAAAAGAGATATGGGTTTATCTCATCCTTTTCAAAAGAGATACTGTTTTTTACCGTGTATTTTCCAATGGGAAGGGTTTAGGGTGAAAAGATTATTTAGTCTCCAATAGAGACTTTTTATTGAAGATGAGATAGAAAACACATATTTTGTGAACTCTTTAGGAACCCCAAGTGTAGCAACGCTCTTTTGTAGCCCCGCTCTTCTTGGTTCTCATGCACATGCATTGCTATTTTATGCTCTAAGGACAATAATTTCGGTATAAATTCTAGTCTCTAGATTGTTCGTATATTAGGAACCATGGATGCGCAACATTTTGCCATTGAAAATCGCAGTAGTGTGGTGGAACTTCAAGCAACGACAGATCCATAGTGAAACTATAGAATCCGTGATGCGGCACGACGTGAACACCAAGATCTCCGTCTGTGGATTTGCAATGAACAGTCAAGTTGAGACCTACACCCAAATCATTTGTCAGTTTAACATCAATATGCATTGCATCAACACATCTAGTGCTGTTGACTGTTACGAGAAATGTCAGAACCAAGAGAAATGCATTATTTCGGATGTGTGAAGCTGAAGAAGCAGCCATTCTTTGTTTATGAAATTTTCTTGAAAAATGTTAGGAAGATCATATGTAAAACCTCACCCCCGATTTTAAAAGTACTTTTGGGTTTTTATTTAAAAATTATTTTTAAGGCCTTAATAGGTGCGTTCAAGGGGCCCACCTCGTTTTTGTGTCCCCCGGCCTCTCTCCTCTTTGTGCTCCCCTGAGCTCTCTTTCTCTCCTTCACCTCTCACTCTCCCTTATCTCTCCTTCTCGACTCTCTCTACAACCTCCTCCCCTGAGCACCTCACACACACACGCAAGCACCTATTCCCTCCGGCGAGCACCATCAACCACCTGGACCTCCCTATCGTGACGCCGGGCCACCATGGATGTCCTCCTCCTTCCCCTTTCACAGAACAATGACACCGTCACTGTTCAAAGTGTGCTCCGGCGAACCCCGACATAGGTGAGCTTCGAAACCACTCTAAAACTTTCCCTTTTCATCCTTACTGTTCTTTTCTGATCGTATGTGTATGTTGTGGACATTGAAACATCGAGAAATCACCTCGGATGAACTAAACCAAGTTTCCGGTGAGACCCGGGGCTGCCAGGCCGTTTTCCGATCACTTGCTGGTCACAACTAGCCACGAGGAAGGTATATTTCGACTCTCTATTTCCCGGGCTTCATTTTGGTGTTTTGAATTGCTTGAAAAGGTTATGTTTCGAACTCCGTTGGAGCTAAGGAAGGTTCCGGTCGTGTTCCGGCCTTCTTCCTCTCGAGGTCCGGCGGCCCACCTAGCAAACCGATGGCCTTTTAAGGCCCATCCCTAAAATCCTCTAAACCCAACCCTTTAACCCAAAACCCTTTTAGTTTAGGCCTTTGGGCCTAGGACTTTTCGGCCCAAACTCACCAACCTAGCCCACCGGACGGAATTTTCCTGGAATATTCCTCTGTTAACTTTTGTTGACTTTTCGGAAATTTAACCGAGACCTTTCTAAGGGTAATTCGTCATCCTAAATCCGTTTTCCCAAATTCAATTGTTATAATTGAGTTTTATTAATTGGATTCTTTATGTGCTTAGGTGCAATTAATAGCGGCGATTCCGTTATTCCTTTTTGGTACAGCCTTTCACAAACGGAGTATGGTGAGTGGACCCCTTCTAAAATGCATGTTTTAATAGTAGAAATGCATACATGAAAAACTTGATTTAATGATTACGTTTTATGAAATGTTCTATGAGATAACATGTTTACTGAGGTTAGTTTGAATTATACTATTTTTCTCTATAACCCATGTTATTTATAGGATATCAAATGGATGACGATATAATATTTAGAACATGTTTTCGAGCATCTCTTTATAGTATAGATGATGGATGACCTTATACTATGAAGTTGATTTTCAGATATATATATATATATGCTCAATGGTTTTGTATTTACCTAGTGGTCCATATTCTACCTGTGGGCGAGGTTACGATGTTGGCATAGGGCCGAGAGAAATAATCTCTAGCTACGGGCTGAGAGACACGAAATGGCATACGGCTAGAATTATTTATCACAAAAAGGGAAAGAAAAAACGAACACATGAGGTGATATGCCTCCCAGTAGGACTTTTTATTGAAGATCAGATAGAAAATACATATTTTGTGAACTGCTTAGAGCATCCTCAATGGGGGTTTTATCCTTCTTGAGGCTATCACATTTGTAGCTCTAACGAAAAATTTCACTTACAATGGGCCAAAAAATGGGGCTACATCCATCACATGGGCTAACAACTTCAATCTTTGGGTAGCAAAAAGTAGGAGGACCCAAAGTCCTGTTTTTTTAGTTTAGAAATGGGTGAGGCCCATTTTTAATTCCAAAACCTGATTTTAAGGGTTTATTTTGTTAACCGTTTGGAATTTTAAGCATTTATTTTCAACCGTTTGTTTGATTAAGAAAACATATACAAACAACAACCATTTTTTGTGTGATTGATTAGAAAAAAAAATGTAATGCTTTGTGTTTAATTTTCTAGATTGAAAAATTCATAAAAAAGTGATGAAATTTAACATTGGTAGTTTAGAGACCTAAACCAAAAATATAAACAAACAACATAACTAAATTGTAATAAGATAACCCAATCTAATGGTTGTTATGAAATGAAAATCTTGTTTGATTTCGGAGAATGTGTCAATTAGAAAAATAAACCAACGAATAAGATTGAAATAAGATAATCAAATTCAATGGTTGTTATGAAATGAAATCTTTTCTTGTTTCATTTCATAGAAACAAACCAACCGGTGAAATTGAAATAAGAGAGCCTATAACAGTAAGAGTAGTTTTATCTAGACCTAAAAATTATCTTTCTACACACATTAAGAAAAATTATTCTTCATAATTCCCATTTTACCCTTATGCAAAATAATCTTTCTACACCCATTTTCAAACAAACGTCTGAAACTCATCCCTCACAAGACATAGCGCCACCACCCAAACCACCACCACGTGCCTCCCTCTCAATTTTATCTTCGCCACCATTTCCCTTAACAAAAGTTACGTCATACTTGATCCCGACACCTACACATCCTATTACGTCTTTAACTTCTTCGACGACAAGTTGTTCACAGCGTTCGCCAACGAAGATGCTTAGTTCCACCTCATTACCAACACGCTTCATCATCGCCAAGGTTTGGTCTAAAGTGGTGGTTCCAGCCCCCATCGTCGTGGCCAAAAACACCAGGGCGAGATCTGATCCTATCGATCTATAGGATACAAATTTGAGAAACAAGAGATAAGGATGAGGAAGAAGTGAATGAGGAAGAGAAACGATGGCGATGATGGAAGATTTGACGGCATCTGGCATAGTGTCGCCGAAAACAATGATGTTTGGGTTTTGTTCTTTTTTTTTTTTCTTTCAGTTTTTGTAAGGGTAAAATTGAGAGTTTAGGTACAAAAAAATTAAAGTTGGGTTCAAATAAAATTTTCCTAGTACTAAATAAGTGATGAAATCTAACCTTATCAGAATTTGAATTTTTTTATTAGGTTAAAAAGTTCATAAATTTGATTTAAGATAACACGTCCAAAAATCAAGTTAAGAAAAGTTAAGGTAAAATAAATTTATCCATCTTAAAATAAAGTTAAGACAAAATAAAGTTGGTTAGAATCATAAAATATTTGCACCTGAATTCCAACTGTTCACGAACATATCTTGTCTCAAAAATTAAATAAAGGATTATGAATTATATGAATATGATACCTAGATCAAACACATTTTCTTCAACCATAGAAGTCAGAAAAATAAAAAGGGAAACCATCAATAATGCTATAAGTTAATGGCTTTTGTTATTTCTTGTTTGTTTTCCAACCAAGAGACATTGCCAAACCATTTATCACAAAGGGGAAAGAAAAAGGAACACCTGGGATAACCCTCTCCCAGTAGGACTTTTTATTGAAGATGAGATAGAAACACATATTTTGTGAACTCTTTAGGAACCCCAAGTATAGCAACGCTCTTTTGTAGCCCCGCTCTTGCTGGTTCTCATGCACAGGCGTTGCTGTTTTATGCTCCAAGGACAATAATTTCGGCATAAATTCCAGTCTCTAGATTGATCATATATTAGGAACCACGGATATGTAACATTTTTCCATTTAAATTGGCAGTAGTGTGGTGGAACTTCAAAAAATGATAGATCCATAGTGAAATTGTAGAATCCGTTATAAGGCACCACATGAACACCAAGATCTTCTATGGATTTGCAATGAACAGTGAGGTTGAGACCTGCACCCAAATCATTTGTCAGTTTAACATCAATATGCAGTGCACCAACACATCTAGCTGTGCTGGTCACAGTTACAAGAAATGCCAAAACCAAGAGAAATGCACTGTTTCGGATGAGTGAAGAAGAAGCAGCCATTGTTTGTTTATGAATTCTTTTAGGTGCGTTTACCGTGCACCCTTCGTTTTTATAATGCATATTTACTCCATTCATGGAAAGCATTCATTCCCTCCAACCGTTTTGTGGATAAAAAAATAAAAAATAAAAAAAATAAAAAATAAAAAGTATTATTATACTACAAACAATATTTAAAATTTTGGAGCAGGTAGAAATATCGACATGCAAATTTATAGAAATAATGATGAATATATCGATATTGATATTGGTTATGCAAATTTATAGAAATAATGATGAACATATCGATATTGATATTGGTTGTCTTTAGCACAAATTATGGATTTGTAATCATGTGGGTGTATCAACTCATTTAGTCGAAAGTAAAGAAAAATTTCTTCAAAAAAATTCATAAATTTAAATCTGCAGAGGATTCCGGCAAAATTTTTGCACTGAGTCAGTAAATATCGTCTATATTCATTGATTTCTTATATCTCGCCGATATATGGTGAAGTTTGCATTTCAAACCCACTTTCCATATCGATCCTTGGATTTTTGATATTTCCACGAAATTATTGACAATTTTGTCGATATTTTAAACATTGACTATAAAAGATGGAGGGCTTAATTACATTACTAATAAAGACGGATTATCTACTAAACACGAATCCAACGGTTGATTTGTTCATTCAAAATGAATAGATGACTCCATTCATGGAAAGCATTCATTCCCTCCAACCGTTTTGTGGATAAAAAAAAAAAAAAGTATTATTATACTACAAACAATATTTAAAATTTTGGAGCAGGTAGAAATATCGACATGCAAATTTATAGAAATAATGATGAATATATCGATATTGATATTGGTTATGCAAATTTATAGAAATAATGATGAACATATCGATATTGATATTGGTTGTCTTTAGCACAAATTATGGATTTGTAATCATGTGGGTGTATCAACTCATTTAGTCGAAAGTAAAGAAAAATTTCTTCAAAAAAATTCATAAATTTAAATCTGCAGAGGATTCCGGCAAAATTTTTGCACTGAGTCAGTAAATATCGTCTATATTCATTGATTTCTTATATCTCGCCGATATATGGTGAAGTTTGCATTTCAAACCCACTTTCCATATCGATCCTTGGATTTTTGATATTTCCACGAAATTATTGACAATTTTGTCGATATTTTAAACATTGACTATAAAAGATGGAGGGTTTAATTACATTACTAATAAAGACGGATTATCTACTAAACACGAATCCAACGGTTGATTTGTTCATTCAAAATGAATAGATGACTCCATTCATGGAAAGCATTCATTCCCTCCAACCGTTTTGTGGATAAAAAAAAAAAAAAAAAAAAGTATTATTATACTACAAACAATATTTAAAATTTTGGAGCAGGTAGAAATATCGACATGCAAATTTATAGAAATAATGATGAATATATCGATATTGATATTGGTTATGCAAATTTATAGAAATAATGATGAACATATCGATATTGATATTGGTTGTCTTTAGCACAAATTATGGATTTGTAATCATGTGGGTGTATCAACTCATTTAGTCGAAAGTAAAGAAAAATTTCTTCAAAAAAATTCATAAATTTAAATCTGCAGAGGATTCCGGCAAAATTTTTGCACTGAGTTAGTAAATATCGTCTATATTCATTGATTTCTTATATCTCGCCGATATATGGTGAAGCTTGCATTTCAAACCCACTTTCCATATCGATCCTTGGTTTTTTGATATTTCCACGAAATTATTGACAATTTTGTCAATATTTTAAACATTGACTATAAAAGATGGAGGGCTTAATTACATTCTAATAAAGACGGATTATCTACTAAACACGAATCCAACGGTTGATTTGTTCATTCAAAATGAATAGATGACTAAACGTCTTTAAATGATAACAATATGCCCAACCCTCAACGGACTGAGATATCTTTCAATGTGCCTGGAACACTGAACGGCATACCAAGTGTAACAATACAATTGGTTGAAAATTTAAAAAAATTATTTTCAACCAATCGTATTATGAAGCTTAGTTGGTTAGAATCATAAAATATTTGCACCTGAATTCCAGCCGTTCATGAACATATCTTGTCTCAAAAATTAAATAAAGGTTATGAATTATATGAATATGATACCAAGATCAAACACATTTTCTTCAACCATAGAAGTCAGAAAAATAAGAAGGGAAACCATAAATAATGCTATTAGTTAATAGCTTTTGTTATTTCTTGTTTGTTTTCCAACCAAGAGACATTGCAAAACCATTTATCACAAAGGGGAAAGAAAAAGGAACACCTGGGATAACCCTCTCCCAGTAGGACTTTTTATTGAAGATGAGATAGAAAACACATATTTTGTGAACTCTTTAGGAACCCCAAGTGTAGCAACTCTCTTTTGTAGCCCCGTTTTTGCTGGTTTTCATGCACAGGCGTTCCTGTTTTATGCTCCAAGGACAATAATTTCGGCATAAATTCCAGTCTCTAGATTGGTCGTATATTAGGAACCACGGATATGCAACATTTTTCCATTTAAATTGGCAGTAGTGTGGTGGAACTTCAAAAAATGATAGATCCATAGTGAAATTGTAGAATCCGTTATAAGGCACCACATGAACACCAAGATCTTCTATGGATTTGCAATGAACAGTGAGGTTGAGACCTGCACCCAAATCATTTGTCAGTTTAACATCAATATGCAGTGCACCAACATATCTAGCTGTGCTGGTCACAGTTACAAGAAATGTCAAAACCAAGAGAAATGCACTGTTTCGGACGAGTGAAGAAGAAGAAGCAGCCATTGTTTGTTTATGAATTCTTCTAGGTGCGTTTAACGTGCACCTTTCTTTTTTATAATGCATATTTACTCCATTCATGGAAAGCATTCATTCCCTCCAACCGTTTGGTGGATCAAAAAAAAAAAAAAACAAATAGTATTATTATACTACAAACAGTATTTAAAATTTTGGAGTGGTAGAAATATCGATATGCAAATTTATAGAAATAATGATGGATATATTGATATTGATATTGGTTGTCTTTGGCACAAATTATGGATTTGTAATCGGGTGGGTGTATCAACTCATTTAGTCGAAAGTAAAGAAAAATTTCTTCAAAAAAATTCATAAATTTAAATATGCAGAGGATTCCGGCAAAATTTTTGTACTGAGTCAGTAAATATCGTCTATATTCATTGATTTCTTATATCTCGCCGATATAGGGTGAAGTTTGCATTTCAAACCCACTTTCCATATCGATCCTTGGTTTTTTGATATTTCCATGAAATTATTGACAATTTTGTCGATATTTTAAACATTGACTATAAAAGATGGAGGGCTTAATTACATTACTAATAAAGACGAATTATCTACTAAACACGAATCCAACGGTTGATTTGTTCATTGAAAATGATTAGATGACTAAACGTCTTTAAATGATAACAATATGCCCAGCCCTCAACAGACTGAGATATCTTTCAATGTGCCTGGAATACTGAACGACATACCAAGTGTAACAATACAATTGGTTGAAAATTTAAAAAAATTATTTTCAACCAATCGTATTATGAAGCTTAGTTGGTTAGAATCATAAAATATTTGCACCTGAATTCCAGCCGTTCACGAACATATCTTGTCTCAAAAATTAAATAAAGGGTTATGAATTATATGAATATGATACCTAGATCAAACACATTTTCTTCAACCATAGAAGTCAGAAAAATAAGAAGCGAAACCATAAATAATGCTATAAGTCAATGGCTTTTGTTATTTCTTGTTTGTTTTCCAACCAAGAGACATTGTCAAACCATTTATCACAAAGGGGAAAGAAAAAGGAACACCTGGGATAACCCTTCCCAGTAGGACTTTTTATTGAAGATGAGATAGAAAACACATATTTTGTGAACTCTTTAGGAACCCCAAGTGTAGCAACGCTCTTTTGTAGCTCCGTTCTTGTTGGTTCTCATGCATAGGCGTTGCTGTTTTATGCTCCAAGGACAATAATTTCGGCATAAATTCCAGTCTCTAGATT
Source organism: Pyrus communis (assembly GCF_041283825.1). Lineage (NCBI taxonomy): Eukaryota > Viridiplantae > Streptophyta > Magnoliopsida > Rosales > Rosaceae > Pyrus > Pyrus communis. Next base: position 5,217,419 of record NC_142569.1, read on the forward strand.
GGTCGTATATTAGGAACCACGGATATGTAACATTTTTCCATTTAAATTGGCAGTAATGTGGTGGAACTTCAAAAAATGATAGATCCATAGTGAAATTGTAGAATCCGTTATAAGGCACCACATGAACACCAAGATCTTCTATGGATTTGCAGTGAACAGTGAGGTTGAGACCTGCACCTAAATCATTTGTCAGTTTAACATCAATATGCAGTGCACCAACATATCTAGCTGTGCTGGTCACGGTTACAAGAAATGTCAAAACCAAGAGAAATGCACTGTTTCGGATAAGTGAAGAAGAAGAAGCAGCCATTGTTTGTTTATGAATTCTTTTAGGTGCGTTTACCGTGCACCTTTCTTTTTTATAATGCATATTTACTCCATTCATGGAAAGCATTCATTCCCTCCAACCGTTTTGTGGATAAAAAAAAATAAAAATAAAAAAATAAAAAAAAAACAAATAGTCTTATTATACTACAAACAGTATTTAAAATTTTGGAGTAGGTAGAAATATCAATATGCAAATTTATAGAAATAATGATGGGTATATCGATAATGATATTGGTTGTCTTTGGCACAAATTATGGATTTGTAATCGGGTGGGTGTATCAACTCATTTAGTCGAAAGTAAAGAAAATTTCTTCAAAAAATTTCATAAATTTAAATCTGCAGACGATTCCGGCAAAATTTTTGTACTGAGTCAGTAAATATCATCTATTTTCATTGATTTCTTATATCTCGCCGATATAGGGTGAAGTTTGCATTTCAAACCCACTTTCCATATCGATCCTTGGTTTTTTTATATTTCCACGAAATTATTGACTATTTTGTCGATATTTTAAACATTAACTATAAAAGATGGAGGGCTTAATTACATTACTAATAAAGACGAATTATCTACTAAACCCTAAATCTAACAGTTGATTTGTTCATTGAATATGAATAGATGACTAAACGTCTTTAAATGATAACAGTATGCCCAGCCCTCAACGGACTGAGATATCTTTCAATGTGTCTGGAACATTGAACGGTATACCAAGTGTAACAATACAATTGGTTGAAAATTTTAAAAAAATTATATTCAACCAATCGTATTATGAAACTTGATGTACTACGCCGTGTTCCCGGCATACTAAAGAATTTTCCCAACGGACGGTAGCTAAAATCACCTTATGGAATCAAGAAAATTAAAATAATAAATGGTCTATGATTATGTTATTTGTGTGGTAATCAGAAATTATAATTAAAACAATAAATACAGAAATTTTCCTGCCATTCACATTGATTGAGGTTTCTGTATTCAACAAAACGTGCATCATTAGACTTTGCCCTATTCACATCTTTCAAAAGTTCGGTTTGTTTGATAATGTGGCGCGCATGTGAGTCTCACACATTTCATATTCTAAATATGTGTTTAAGGACCAACTCGAATCTAAGGTGAAAGTTCAGAGCCAAATCTAAATTGGGTGAAAGTTCATAAACAATTGTAAGTCTTATTGTGGAGCCCAGAGTAATTTGAAAAATCTTGGAGTTGCCACGGATATTCTTTTTCGAAGAAGAGTAGAATACCCTCATTAAATAGGCGAGACTCATATTTAATTCACGCATAATTCACCCTCTCTAAAATACGCAAGCAGCTGACTACAACATCATCAAGCTCTCGTACCTTTGGCAAGAAGAAAATTCAAATGCCTTAAAAATATGATTGATTACGAAATCCCATCTTTAATATTCTCCTAATTGAAAATAAGCTCAAACAAGGAAGGAATCATAATCACATCCAACCATAGATAATTTCTGGATAATTCCAAGGTATTATTTAATAACTAATACCTTTTAGATTATTCTTTCATCATCCATCCTACTGATGACCCACCTTGACTAATGGAATGCCACCACGTGTAGGTAAAAGTGGACACCATAGGTCGGCCACCTCCTTATAAGTACTCCATCTTCACCAACTTCTGGTAATTTTTGTTATTTCTTGGCTTTTGTTTTTTCTTGTTTGTTTTCCAAGAAGGGAAACCATAAGAAGGGAAACCATAAATAATGCTATAAGTTCATGGCTTTTGTTATTTCTTGTTTATTTTTCCAACCAAGAGACATTGCCAAACCATTTATCACAAAGGGGAAAGAAAAAGGAACACATGGGATAACCCTCTCCCAATAGGACTTTTTATTGAAGATGAGATAGAAAACACATATTTTGTGAACTCTTTAGGAACCCCAAGTGTAGCAACGCTCTTTTGTAGTCCCGCTCTTGCTGGTTCTCATGCATAGGCGTTGTTGTTTTATGCTTCAAGGACAATAATTTCAACATAAATTCCAGTCTCTAGATTGTTCATATATTAGGAACCACGGATGTGTAACATTTTTCCATTTAAATTCGAACTAGTGTGGTGGAACTTCAAAAAATGATAGATCCATAGTGAAATTATAGAATCCGTTATAAGGCACGACATGAACACCAAGATCTTCTGTTGCTTTTCAAAGATTTTGTTGTATTTCCATTGTTAGAGTTACAAGAGAGTGAGAGCACTCTTATAAAGAGAAGCTACAAGGGAGAACCAAACACAATCCCTATAAACCTGCCCTAGACCCGTGAAAAGCAAAAAGAATAAAATAAGGAAAATAAGCTCCTACAAGTAAGAAGGAAGAACTAAGAGGAAAGGGACAAGACAAGGTATGGGAAGACAAGAGAGTAGGGTTAAGACCATCACTTTAGCCCATAACTTAGCTAAAGTGAGGATGACAACCCATCCTTGAGATTCTTACAAAATACTTTGGGAAGTTAAATACCACTCCATGAATTAAGGAGTTGACAACATGTCACTAAGAAATCAAACTCAGCCATGCAGCAACCGAAACCCTAAAGTACATTAGACAACTTCCAATACTCCCCCTCAAGATGGATCCAGAAGGTTGATGGATCCAAGCTTGGACAGAAGTCGCTGAAACTGATGAGAAGGCAAAGACTTTGTGAGAATGTCAGCCAGTTGGTCGGAGCTTCTGGTATAGTGTGTCTGAATTACTTGTGATTGCACCTGCTCACGAATGTAATGACAGTCAATTTCAATGTGCTTCGTTCGTTCGTGAAACACGGGATTGGAAGCTATGTGCATGGCAGCTTGGTTGTCACAGAATAGAGACATAGGAAGAGTTGCAGAAAACCCTAAATCACTTAGAAGACCCTTGAGCCAGATTAATTCACATGATGTTGAAGCCATTGCACGATACTTAGCTTCGGCACTGGATCTAGTGATGACAGTCTGCTTTTTACTCTTCCAGGTGACCAAGTTTCCACCAACAAAGGTGCAGTAACCACTCGTGGATTTGCGATCAATGGCATTGCCTGCCCAATCTGCATCACAGTACCCCATGATGTGAGTGTGATCATTCTTTGTCATGAGAATACCATGACCAACAGACCCTTTCAAGTAACGTAAGATCCTCTTTACAAGATTCAAATGATCGATGGAAGGAGTGTGCATGAATTGACTGACAATGCTCACTGCATATGAGATATCGGGTCTGGTGATAGTTAGGTAGATTAGCTTACCAACAAGCCTCTGGTATGAACTGATATTTGAGAGTGGAGTGTCGCCCATGTTGAGTTTGAGCTTGCTATCAAGAGGAGTGGTGGCAGGCTTGGACTCACTCATGTTAGCATCCTTGAGAAGATCCATGATATATTTTCGTTGATTAAGAAATAAACCCTTGTGAGAAGATGCCATTTCAATCCCAAGAAAATATTTTAACACCCCAAGATCTTTAATTGCAAACTTTTGTTGTAGTGACTGTTTGAGTTTGAAGATCTCTGCAGCATTATCACTAGTGATTATTAAATCGTCCACATAAATCAGCACCACTAATTTGCCACCAGCTCCAGTACGAACAAATAATGATGAATCAGCACCACTTTTTTTGAAACCAGCACTATGAAGGACTGAACTTAGTTTAGCATACCAAGCACGAGGCGATTGCTTCAGTCCATAAATGGACTTATGTAACTTACACACCAGATCAGGGACCTGACTTTGAGGATGTCCAGGAGGCAATCGCATGTAAACTTCTTCTTCGAGATCACCGTGAAGAAAGGCGTTCTTTACGTCCATTTGATACATAGACCAACCTTTATTGACAGCAACAGACAATAACACTCTAACTGAGTTCATTTTTGCAACAGGCGCGAATATTTCTTTATAGTCCACCTCAAATGTTTGAGTGAACCCCCGAGCCACTAGCCTGGCTTTATGCCTCTCGATTGAACCATCTGCATTAAACTTGATCTTCTAGATCCACTTGCAACCCACTGCCTTTTTTCCTTTTGGAAGTTTGGTGATGCTCCAGGTGTTGTGCTGGTCTAGAGCTTTGAGTTCATCTCGCATTGCTTCTTGCCACATAGCCTGATTATTAGCCTCATGGAAACTTTGAGGCTCCCTGTAACTAGAAATGTTGTTAAGAAAGGCAGCATGCGAAGGAGTCACCTTTTGATATGACACATAACTTGACATTGGATGCTTTGGTTTATATATATCAAAATCTTGAAACCTGGTGGGAGGCTGCCTATTACGTCGGGGATTGCGTCGAGGTTCTGGGAGAGATGGCTCACTCTCGTGTAACCTTTCAGCAACATCTTGAGGGTTTTCTTGGTTCGCGCTGTCTTCATCTTGTATGAATCCATCAGGCTGAGAGTTTTGGAGACCAGTATCAGTGTTGTCATGACTGATACCAAACTCTTGATGGTGTAGATCCTCAGGTCCGATTCTTGGTAATGGAAACAGGTTCAGGATGCCATTCCCTTGGTCTATGATTTCACTTGTTTTATTAAAAAAATAGTTAGTCTCATGGAATCTAACATCTTTGGACACAACCATTTTCCTTAGTTGGGGATTATAGCTCCCTTTTGAGTAGATGAATAACCAAGAAAGATACATTTAGCAGATATGGGATCCAATTTATCTCGGTATTGAGATTGAACATGTACAAAACAGATGCAACCAAACACTTTAAGATGTGAGACATCAATTTTTCTTCCTTTGAGGACCTCTAGGGGAGACTTGAGTTCCAAGACTCGACTAGGTAACCTATTGATGATGTATGCAGCTGTCATAACACCTTGGGACCAAAAACTCTTTGGTACATGCATTTGCAACATCAGTGCTCTTGTTTTCTCAAGAAGATCTCGGTTTTTACATTCGGCTACCCCATTTTGTTGAGGGGTTCCAACGCAACTCGTTTGATGCATGATGCCATGAACACTCAAATAATGTTTCATGATATGTGACATGTATTCGGTGCCATTGTCAGATCGTAAGGTTTGTATTTGAGATGAGAAATGGTTTTTTACAAGGTTATGGAAATCTTTAAAAACTTCTACAACTTCACTCTTAGATTTTAACAGATACAACCAAGTGACTCGAGAGAAGTCATCCACGAAAATCACAAAATACTTGTAACCATAAAAAGATTCACTAGTTGGTCCCCATACATCGGAATGAACTAGTTCAAAACACTTACTTGTTCTAGAAAGAGAAGATTTAGAGGATAATCTAGTGTCTTTAGACAAGTGACATGTTTCACAAATCATATCATCCTTTCCTAAGTTTGGGAATAAAGCTGACAAAATGGGAGAGGAAGGATGAGCTAAACGTTGATGCCACAACCAAGTGTCACGAGTGGAGTCGAACTTGGCTTGAAAGCTTCTGGGATTGCTCTTTGACAAATAATAGAGACCATCTAAGTAAAACCCTTCACCAATCGTCCTTTTGGTGGCACAGTCCTGAAAAATCACATTGTGAGGAGAAAAAATGGCTAAACAATTCAAGGTATTTGTGATCCTTCCCACAAAAAGAAGTTGGAATAGGAAGGAAGGAACATACAAAGCTACAGACTCAAATTCATCAGACATCAACTTGATTTTTTCTCTCCCTAAAACCTTTACTTGATTTCCATCTGCTATTGAGACTTGAGAAGGTTTTGTCAATCTTTCAAACTTTTGAGAATTAGACACATGGTTGGTCATATGATCTGTGGCACCTGAATCTATAACCCAAAAATCATGCAACATATTTAATTTGAGTGCAGTTTTAAAGGCTTTCATAATACCTGGCATGTCTTCTTGGGGCACAGGATTTGTGTCTGTCAAGAATCCTGTAAACTTGCCAAGCATTGTTGTCGATGTTCCTTCTTCCATGCTATCAGTACTGTCTCTTTGAGCACCTCCTTTCTTGCCTTGAAGAAATGACATGAACTCATTCATGAGTTCTGTTGGGTTTGCTGTGAAGTTCTTGAATGACTCCGACTTATTGGAGATGGAGGTGGATGCATGATTTGCTCGATGTGGAGTACAATTCACCCATTGTACACCCTTCATGAAGTCAGGCTTTAATTCTGGATGTAATATCCAGCATGTGTCCCTAACATGACCAGTGTTATTGCAGTGTTGACACTTTAGGTGAGGGTGCTTTACTTTGTACCTTCTTTCGTTGGTTACATATGCCCTAGACTCCGGTACATTTGGCATTGTACTCATGTTCATGACTTTCCTCCTTACTTCCTCACGTTGAATCGTTGCACACACGCTTGGAAATGAAGGTAGTTATGTGTTCATGAGCATGTGACATCGCAGATCTTCATAAGTTGAGTCAAGACTGGACAAGAGTTGGAATATCTTGTCTTCTTCTGCCCTCTTTCGTAGCAACGCTGCATCAGTCGTATGAGGACGATAGGTTTCCAACTCATTCCACATGGTCTTCATGCTTCCCAGAAGTTGCACGAATGGCTTACCATCTTGTTGCAGATCGGAGATGTCCTTCTTTAATTGGAAGACCCGAGCAACATTATTTTGGCTGCCATACATTTCCTTGACTGCTTCCCATAGTTGATAAGAGGATTCTGAGTAGCTGAAAATTTCAGCTAACTTTCGCTCCATGGAATTCAAGAGCCATGACATCACTAGCTGATCCTTGCTCAGCCAGGATTCATAGTTTGACGATGAAGCATCAGGAACTTTGATGCTTCCATTTATTAACCCTAACTTGGACCTGCCACCCAACGCCAACGACACAGCTCTTGACCATGGCAAGTAATTGAACTCATTCAATACGACTGAGCTTAACCTTTGATTTGGGTTGACATCCACTTCATGCGCATTTACGGAGGAAATTTCCGGGGAGCTATCCGCTGTTGATGCTGCCGGATTTTCTTGAGACATTTTTTAGATTGAAAACTTTTGGAAAGCAGTATAACAGGAGCAGGTTAAAGTTCCTGCTCTGATACCATGTTGCTTTTCAAAGATTTTGTTGTATTTCCATTGTTAGAGTTACAAGAGAGTGAAAGCACTCTTATAAAGAGAAGCTACAAGGGAGAACCAAACACAATCCCTATAAACCTGACCTAGACCCGTGAAAAGCAAAAAGAATAAAATAAGGAAAAGAAGCTCCTACAAGTAAGAAGGAAGAACTAAGAGGAAAGGGACAAGACAAGGTATGGGAAGACAAGAGAGTAGGGTTAAGACCATCACTTTAGCCCATAACTTAGCTAAAGTGAGGATGACAACCCATCCTTGAGATCCTTACAAAATACTTTGGGAAGTTAAATACCACTCCATGAATTAAGGAGTTGACAACATGTCACTAAGAAATCAAACTCAGCCATGCAGCAACCCAAAACCCTAAAGTACATTAGACAACTTCCAATATCTTCTATGGATTTGCAATGAACAGTGAGGTTGAGACCTGCACCCAAATCGTTTGTCAGTTTAACGTCAATATGCATTGCATCACATCTAGTAGTGCTGCTGACAATTACAAGAAATGTCAGAACCAAGAGATATGCATTATGTCGTATGAGTGAAGAAGAAGAAGAAGCCATTTGCTTGTTTATGAATTCTTTTAGGTGCGTTTAACGTGCACATTTCTTATCTATAATGATGCGGGAGGCAAACCTTGAAGAAAACAATTTGAAGATCACTATAATGCATTGGAATAATAAGGTTGTCTATTTTAATGACATAGGAACTTGTTAAGTCATTTTTAGAGAGTTTCTTAGGAAGTTGTAGTGTATTTATGTTCCTTTATCTTGAGTTCCTTTAAATATTGATGTATCAAAAGCCTTTGGGGCTAGACTTGAATGAATTAAAATATTATATGCTTTGTGCATTTGAAGTGAGTTGTTTCTCCTTCTAAAATCAAGCATTTGGCTAGGTCGTGTGAGTGAATCCACGATTAGCAACGTGAGCAAGCTCCGTTGCCCCTGGTTGAGCGAATCCCAGGTTATCTATTCCACTCTCCTTGATACCCTTGGTTTTGTCCTGCATCAAGTGACATCAGAGCGGGTTTTCGGATTTTTATCTGAAATCCTGGTGGTAGCGCTGCGCACATTGTCTGTGTTCGTCCTCAAAACCAATTCAGTTCCCGTGACTTTTATCTAGAGAGTCATATATCACTGGAAAGCTGTGGAAGTCTAGTTTCCAACGCAACAAACTGTGCATCAAACCGAATTTTGTGTGTGTAGATATCGACAAAACACCACAGAGCATCGGTGCTGTCGCGAAAACAAAGTCAGTTCTCTTGCGGGTCAGTTTTCAATTTGGTTAAGCATTTCTTGACCTTCATGCCATATATCATTTGAAAGCCCTTCCAGTCTAGTTTCTAAATTCTCAAGCGATTCCTCAATCCGTTATTTCTACAAAACAATATCTTCAATTTACTAAAGCATGTTGCTGCCTCCAGTAAATGAGGTTGGATGGATTCTAGAAACGGCTGTCTTTGATTTTTCAGGTGATGATTTTCCATATCTCAATCTTTCTCCAAATTTTGATCATTGTCCAGATGGTTCATGTGAGATTTGTTGTGCATGTAATGAGGTTGAAAAACGTTTTAACATGGAGTTTGGCATGAAAGGGGAACATACAGAAAGCAGCGATGTTGTCGATAACTTTGCCAAATGGGATTCCGCCCCGGTTTATGATCAGTATGAAGGCGATGAAGATGTGGTTGAAGAGTTCCATGAACAACTATATAATGGAGTACAAGCTCTTAATATCCGTACCATTCATGATCCTATTTGGGACAATTTCGTTGCTCAAGATACGAGAGGAGAGCTCTTTGATAGAAGAACTTTTCAACAAGATTTGAATTATCTTGGCTCATTTGAAATAGTGATTTGGAAGCACTATTCCAAGGTGATTATTTTCAAGAAGAAAAGATTAATTTGTGCATGGTCTATAGGAACTTGGAAAATTTTGTTGATAAATTGGGTATTGTGGAACATCTTGGTTGGACATCCAAAAGATCGAGCAAAAAAAAAAAAAAAAAAAAAGAGGTCAATTGAAACTCAAGGACAAGTTTTTTGAAGGAAAGGAGAATGATGCCGGAGGCAGACCTTGAAGAAAACAATTTGAAGACCACTATAATGCATTGGAATAATAAGGCTGTGTATTTTAATGACATAAGAACTTGTTAAGTCATTTTTAGAGAGTTTCTTAGGAAGTTGTAGTATATTTATGTTCCTTTATCTTGAGTTCCTTTAAGTATTGATGTATCAAAAGCCTTTGGGGCTAGACTTGAATGAATTAAAATATTATTTGCTTTGTGCATTTGAAGTGAGTTGTTTCTCCTTCTAAAATCAAGCATTTGGCTTGGTCGTGTGAGTGAATCCACAATTAGCGACGTGAGCAAGCTCCGTTACCCCTGGTTGAGCGAATCCCAGGTTATCTATTCCACTCTTCTCGATACCCTTGGTTCTGTTCTGCATCATATAATGCATATTTACTCCATTCATGGAAAACATTCATTCCTCTATAACCGTTTTGTGGAAAAACACAATTATTATTATTATACTACAAAAGGTAGTATTATCATCTCATTCAGATTCAATCAAAACTAGGGAAAATTTTCAAAATAAATCTAAAGTTCAAAATCTACAAGGGGTTCTGGAAAAATTTCTATAATGAATCAATAAATATCGTCAATATCATTGTTTTCCTATATGTTGCCTATATAGGGTGAGGTTTGCATTTCAAACTCACTTTTCAAATTGATTCTCAATTTTTTAAACATTTAGAAGAAATCATTGACAATTTCATGAATATTTTAAACACCGACTATAAAAGATGGGAGGGCTTAATTACATTACTAATAAAGATGGATTATATACTAAACATGAATCAAAACGGTTGATTTGTTCATTGTATATGATAGATGACTAAACTGTCTATAAATGATAATCAAAACAATATGCCCTGTCCTCAACTGATGAGAGATTTTTATTGTGTTGGGAACATTAAACGGTAGACCAAATGTAATAATACAATTAGTTAAAAACTTAAAAAAAAAAAATTTCTAACCAATTGTATTATGGCGTTTGGTATACCACGCTATGTTTTGGTCCACAAAAATTTGTCCAACGGACGGTAGCTAAAACCACCGTATGAAGCTTTAGTTATAAACTACATAGTCCTATAGTCAAGCTGCATGCGAGAAGCTTCAGTCCCCATCATCTTAATGCGTCACAGCATATGCAATTTCAAGTGGGGATCAGTGAAAGAATTTTAGTTTTGCATCAGAGAACATTTTTTCATTGATATTTAACTGTTTGATTATGTTTTCAGGCTTCGATCTCTAGCATGAGCAACAAAAGGAAGGAAGAAGAAGTGAATCGATGCCTGATTGAGGATTGGTACCCCTAGATTTCTATGTCTGTCAAGAAACGGATTCATGAACTTCCATAATCCATTGTTCAATATCTTCTTGATGATTCGGGGCCCTTTGTTCTTCCTGCTTCCATCTCAAATGAAGATGCCTTACAGGAGTTCATAATAATCCAGAGGAGGAAGATGATTATCAGGTTTCAGGAGGATCTGGTTGTGAGTCAGTGAAGCGTCGGTTTCCCCCTTCTTGCTAACTTGAGTTGGAGACGGAGGCATCAGTCCAATCCAATCCATAGGATCCCGCAGCTCGAAACCATTATTAAATTACAAATTAGACCGGTCCCCCCGTAATCTGGTATAAAAATCCAACTAGGCAGTACGACATTTAAGTTTAGGAGACTTAAACGAAAAACTCATGTTACTATTTATTTTAACGAAAAATCATATTTTTACACTAAAAAGTCAATCTGGTACTATTCACTTTACCGTGTATTTTATCCTTATCGTTAAAATTAAAAGTTTTTAAATCATTTTCATTAATTTTTCTTTAAGTGTTTAACCGGTGTGGTGGTATAGTTTTAGGATGTCCGGAACGATGTAGAGCAGCAACACAATTTTATCTATTTATTTTGTTTTTATTTAATAATTTTTAGTAATTGTCTTGGAATTTGGTTTGATTTCTCTTTATACGAGAGTTTGCTAATTTGGGCACCCTCTGTAGGAGAGTGTTGCTTGATTTCAATATTCATTTTGGTGTGCCACAAGTTTTGGATCTATGTGTGAAGAGCGGAACTGTTTGATTTTCTAGATTTACTTCATTTGATGATATAGGATTGTGGAGGTGATTATGCGATCTACTCATCCATGTCCTAATTTATGATTTGAGATTTTGTTCTCACATGATCTTCGTGTAACACGAAATTTAACTATTTCGTGTAACACGAAATTCCGGAAGATCTTGGACGAGTGCTTAAAGTTAACTCATTATTTTGTAATTAGTGATATTTGTTGATATATTTTTAAATTTAGTTTGTAAAGATCCTTTTTGATCCGAGAAGGTCGTATAAATGCAGCGGTTTTACTCTTGCAGTTTTGCTTCTGGGTTTTTGAGTACGGGACAAGTCTCTGAGGCATTTACTGCTTTTGAAATCTGAAAAATTATGAATTTTGTATTTCTGAGTTAGTTTTTTTTTTGAAGTAATAAAAGCAAAATACGTTAATTTATTTTTTTTGCTGAAGAATTTTAGTTTTCTAGCTTGAGTCTCTGCTCTGTTTGGTAACTGAGAAAACGTACACTACCAGAGTAAATATTGACTTTCTTTAACTGGAGTGAGGTTCTAGAAAGTTTGAAGTTATATGGAAAGCTTGAACTTTTTTTTTTGGATTATTGGAAGGCTCGGAACTCTTGATCTCTCACACAACCACTTCTTGGGACAGATTCTTCAAAACTTTTCATCTTTAACATCTTTGTCCTACTTGAGCTTGTCTTAGATCAACTTGCTAGGAATAATTCCTTCGAAAAACCAACTTCAAATGCTCAATGATTCTTCCATTCATATGGTCAATCTATTGCTATGTAGTGTTTCTCTCTCAGCCAAATGTATTGGAGATAACACTTTTACTACTGAGGATGCAAAAGACGAGAATGAAGATGGAAATGACTAGTTGTGGTGTAACAACCCGTCTCGGATTTTTTACGGAACGAAAGGGTAATTTTGTAATTTCATGTTGGGTTGGGATATTGGTTTAAAATATTGTTTTTAAGAGCCTTAATATGTGTGCCCAAGGGGCTCACCTTTGGTGTTTGTCCCCGGCCCATTCCCTTCTCTCTTTCTCTCTCTCTCTCTCTCTCTTCCTTCCCGTGAGTCTCACTCTCCTTCTCACTATATCTCTCTCACTCTCACTTTTCTCCCTTCTCTCTCGGCAAGCATCGAAGGGTGCCATGGGGGAAAGCACCAACTAAGAAACCACCCATTTCATCCTCTAGACCTCACAAGCTCGAACTCGAGCCCTGTTATGTAGGAAAAACCAAGCTGTGATACTCTAACTCCAAGCTCCGACGAGAACAAAGTTCCCTGACGCGACTTCGAATGATTTTGTAACTTTTCCGATTTAGGTAAGCCTCAAAACACTCCAAATGCTTCTCTTTTCATCCCTATAGTTCTTTTCCGGTGAGGTGCTGGGACTTACGAACGTTGTTCGATCATATTCCGGCCATGACTGGCCATGAGGATGGTATATTTCAACTCCTTGCTTCACAGGCTTCATTTTGGTATTTTAGTTCACTTGTTTTGACTAAGTTTCGAGCTCCGTCAGAGCTCGAGATTTCTCCGGCCGATTTCTGGCCTTTTTCTTCCTTGGGTCTGGTGACCCACAAACCTTAGACCCAAAACCTTTTTACCCATCCCATTTGGGCAGCCCAATCCCTTAGCCTTTTAAACCAAATGACCTAATTAAATAACCGCGCTTTCAAGCCCAAAACCCTAGTCTAACCAAGCCTTTGTGTCGTGCACCTAGACCCAAGCCCGTCACCAACCTAGCCCGTTGAACCCAAACCCTTGACCCTTTGAAACCATGCCTTTGGGTCTAGGACCCTTCGGCCCAAACCCACCAGCCTAACCCGGATAGAATATTCTTTAGAATATTTCGTCAGGGAATATTCTTAGTGTTGACTTTTTTGAAATTTACCCCAGGACCCTTCTTAAGGTAATTCGACGTTCTGTATCCGTTTTGCCAAATTCAATGATTTTAATAGAGTTTTATTAATTGGACCTTTTATGTGCTTAGGTGCAATTATTAGCGGTGATTCCATCATCCCTATTTCGTACAGCTCTACGACGACAGAGTATCTATAAGTGGATCCCTTCTAAAATGCATGTTTAATAATAGAAATGCATACATGAAAAACATGATTTAATGGCTACGTTTTATAGGATATTACGCTTACTGAGAATATTTTGGAATATCATATTTTATCGAACTCATGTTCTTTGTAGTATAGATGATGGATGACTTTATACTATGAATATCTTTTTGAGATATATGTATCTATGTTTGGAAAGACTATGTTCAATGATTTTGTGCGTATCTAGTGGTCATGGTTTTGCCTACAGGCGAGGGAGATATATGGCTGGCAGGAGGTATATATTGATGGCTTCAGGGCGAGAGATACTGATATTGATATCACTAGCTAACCCATTATATACGAGATATGTTTCATGAAAGGTTTTATGGCATGCTAGGTTTTCAGAAAACCTATTACATTTTATGCTATTAGTCTTCATAAAACTTTGGGGGTTAGTATGTTGAATAACTGTTTTATTATTATGTATATCAACTTGGTCCACTCATGTTTGTTTTGTGCCCCCTCAAGATTTAGAATCAAGGCGTACGATCCCGGTGTCAAGGTACTTCCAAATCGACATCTTCGAGTCTTCTTAGTGTAGGACCCATTCTCTTATTCATTCGATTTTATATTCTTCCCTTTAGTGTTCTAGATTAGTTGTATGCTCTGAACACGTTCTTCATTTGCATATTAATTATATTTAATTTATAACTCTTATTTATTTCTTGTTCTCATGCATTCTAATATGATTTCGTCACCTTCGGGTGTCGACCAACACATGCCTACCTTGGTGTTCGGAGAATATTAGGGTCGGACGTGTCATGGTGCTATGTAAGTGTGGTACTTGCTTTATCTTAGGCTTTTGGGGGCATTTGTGGTACGTTGATCTTAAAGACATCGTGGAGACTTGTCTATTTTCAATTCTTTGACAACATCAAAGATAAGGTAACACTAGCAATTGCAAGTGCAAGGAAGAAACTCTAGGGACTTAACGAGGTTTTGTCACTACATTGGGTCTTAATGCATGAATCAATATGCATGACACGGATCACGACTCATCGAGCAGATGATCACAACAGCAGTGCAGTCTCACTGAAATCGTACGCTTTGTGAAGCATGCCAGCCCGGCCAAGCAGGTCAACCATACAACCATAATGCTCAAGTGTTGGCTCCATGCCGTACTCATCCCCTATGCTTTTGAAAATTCTTCAGCCATCTTCAACAAGGCCACCATGATTGCAAGCCATCAAAAGGCAATAACAACTTATTACAATATTTCTTGACGCATTTTCATGTTTTGAAAGTGTTGCATAACAACTTTATTATCAATAGGCAATAACATCAAATATCTCTCTCTATATAAATAACCATGTTATTATTTATCAACTGATTTCGTATCCGATTTCTTAACCAATTGTTCAAAAATTTTACAGCCGAAAATGTTCTATCACGTGGAATTGCTATATGAATCATATGTATTTTTTTCCAAAAAAATTGAGAGTGAGCATCTGCCCCCCGGGCCCCAACATGACTCAGTTCATGGTTCCCGTAATCTTGTAAAAAGTAAAAATGAGTTCAGATATACGTGATGGTTAAAGTAAAAACAAGTTGATACTTTCCTAAAATGATTTTCTTTTATATAATTAGATTATACATAATAATCTGTCATTTTCAGGCTAAACACATTATTTTCTAAATTAATGTGATCAATATTTATTATTTTGTCGGAAATATTATTAGATTATTAAATTGTGCTCTACTTCCCGTTTAAGTTACAGCAAGTTTACTCCTACAAAATATTGTTTACTTTTCTGCATTTATTTTCTCTCACATTTTCTCCAATTAGATTCTGGAGAATCATTTAAAAAGAATTATAGATATGCCGGTCATTATTAAAAAGAAGAATTGCCATAAAAAGATTCCTCCCGTGTCCCGGCCATTCCTGACTATCATTGATAGAGATTTTACTGGTGCTGAAGGTAGCTTGCTTGCCAAGCCACCCACTTTCTGCCAATTTTATTTTTTTATTTAGTTAAAGAACCACCAATTTCTGTGTGTGTTTGTTTGATTGCTACCCACTCGAAAGGGTGGGGGCGTCTCTACTAATTCGAGAGGTTTAGTGCGTGCTTAAAGTGATTTTATAAAAGTTGTGAATAGATTTCAACCAATCATGTCTCACTCGACCAAGTCTCCATCATCCATCAATTGCTTAAATTCTCTGCTTAGTCACTACCACGGCACCACCAATTTTTTTTTTTACTACTGCAAAAACATGGATATTTAAATTTCAGTTTTAATTTTGACCTGTCATGCTTTTATTAATATTTACAAGCATTCACATACATACTTTGTGTGTATGAACACATTTTTTTAGAAAATAAGAAGGAGAGGGAGAGAGAACTTGGGGGAGTGAGAGGTTTTTTTTTTTTTGTTTTAGTTTTTTTTTTTAATATTGAAGGTATTTTACACCTGTAGGTGAGACTTCAATAACAAACAGTAAAATTTAGACCTGTGAAATTACATTATTGCCTATCATTTTTTTTTTTTTTGTGTGATAGAAGACTAAATTGTCACTAAATTATCTTTTTACTCTCTTTTGATTGATAAATAGAATTTCATTAATTAATAGAGATAATAAAATTCCCAAGAAATTAGAATTTATTAGTGAAGATTTCAAAATAATAATCTACCATTAATATTAAACAAAGTAATTGACCCAAATCACTAAATAACTGACCCAAATTACAAGAACTTACTTTTTCTATCAACATACAAAAACAATAATACCCCTCCTGACCTCCACCTTGTTATACACAGAAGAACAGAAGCCCAAATTTCCAGATTATTTCCAGAGTGTAGGAAAAACCAAATAATTATTGTCTTTTTGTCAATTTGCTTTTCAGATGAAGAAATTCTCGGTTTTCGATTCCTCCGCAGGAATTAGATACTATACCAACTCCACTCCAATGATTCCATCATTTCCACACAAAGAAAATGCACCAAAATGGTAATCAATCTTGTCCAGGAAAGTTGGGATTCTCTTCTTCTATTCTCTCGGCATCCAATCAAGAGCTTTAAATTATTTTATTTTCCCCAAAAATTTCACTTTTTTGATCCGAGAAGGTCGTATATATGCAGCGGTTTTGCTTCTGGGTTTTTGAGTACAGGACAAGTCTCTGAGGTGTTTACTGCTTTTGAAATCTGAAAAATTATGAATTTGTAATTCTGAGTTTGTTTTTTTTTTTTTTAAGGTAATAAAAGCTTTTATACGTTAATGTATTTTTTTTCCTGAAGAATTTTAGTTTTCTAGCTTGAGTCTCTGCTCTGTTTAATTACTGATAAAATGTACACTGCCAGAGTAGATAATGACTTTCTGTAACTGGAGTGAGGTTCTGGAAAGTCTGAAGTTATATGGAAAGCTGGAACATTTTTTTTGGGATTTTTGAGAACGACGGTGCTTAGATAGTAGAATGCTCGACTGTTTTTATTTTTTTCCATATTATTTCGAAGCATTGTATTTTCTCGTGGATAAAAAAGTATGAGGTAGTAAGGAAAGTATGCCATTCATCTGCAAAGTTGTAATTTTTACTGTTTTCTTTTACCCGTTAAGGAGATTTCACTGGTTCCTGGGTTTTTCTGTGGCTAAATTCAGTTTTATCATATAATGCAGGAGTAGCTCTCAGTGGGGACTGAGAGCTCGGAGTGGTGGATTGTGTGCTTTAAAAGTGAATAATTCTTGTGAAAAAAAGTGACCAAAAAGATGGGTTTTCAGCCTTTGGATTGGTATTGCCGCCCGGTGCCCGGTGGGGTCTGGACAAGAGCAGTGGAGAATGCTTTTGGTGCATACACGCCGTGCACGGTTGATTCTTTAGTTGTCTGCATTTCTCATTTGGTTGTTCTGGGCCTGTGCATTTATCGAATATGGCGGATCAAGAAGGATTTCAAAGTCCAGAGGTTCTGTTTGCAGTCCAAAGTTTACAATTACATGTTGGGGTTATTGGCTGCTTATTGCACTGCTGAGCCTGTGTTCCGGTTGTTCATGGGAATTTCAGTGCTGAATTTAGATGGGCAGACTGGCCTTGCACCATTTGAGGTTGGTTTGTTGTGTACTGTGAATTAATCGTTTAGCATTTAGCTACTCTATGTGGTGTTACCGTAGTTAGTACAGATAAAGTTCTTTTATGTAAAATTTACACATAAATGAAGCGAATTGAAGAAACCAATGTTTCCATTTATCAAATGTAGGGCAATTAGGTAGTCCTCACCCTTTAAGTGACAAAAGAATCCTAACAAACTAAGAACTGTGATTTCTAAGGAGATATCAAGTTTAACAAACTAAGAACCGTGATTAATGTAAATGCAATGAAATTAGGGATTTTACACTTAAAAACCCAGTTGCTTTAGACCATTGGCTTAGCATTTTTCACATGTGAGTGTCATTAACCTGCTCATATTATTTTTCTGGGTAAGAAAGAAACTTTCATTGAAGGGAAAACAGAGTACAAAAACAAATTATCAGTAAGCTTACACTCATGTGCTTAATATTTTAATTTCATCTTTTCTCGGCAGGTATTTTGTCTGATATTAGAGGCTCTTACTTGGTGCTCTATGCTGGTCATGATTGGTGTGGAATCTAAGATCTATATCCGTGAGGTCCGATGGTTTGTAAGGTTTGCGGTAATTTATACTTTAGTGGGGGATTCCGTGATGCTGAATTTTGTTCTTTCACTGAGGGAGTTATACGACAGGTTTGTGTGTGACTGTTTACCTAAATTGGTTCCTTCCTTACCAAAAGATGATATCACTGCTTATAGTTTTAAGGTTTTTGTTTGGTTTTATATTACTCCGCTAGTACATTATCCAGGCTTGTGGTTGTGCAAGACAATTTACAATCTTCCTGTGTAACCGTTGCAGTTTTGTACTATATTTGTACATCAGTGAAGTTGCTGCTCAGGTTTGTTGGCTTGTTTTTCTTTTTTGACGTTAATTTTCACTGGTTATGCTTTTGTTTCCTCTTTCTGTCCTACTGTTTTTTTAAATGTCGCAATGTTTGAGGTTTCTTCTTAAAAGTAGTGTAAATAGTGTTTGAGCAAGTCTAATTTCTCTAATCCTCCAGCACTGCCTTGTAAAAAGCTACTATTTACCGATCCATCTTAGAACCATCATAGAATTGCTGCATATCTAATGTCATTGTTTTTTATATGTATTTTCACTCTGATGTAGGGTTTGTTTGGAATACTGTTGCTTGTGTACGTTCCATGTGTGGTCGATTATCCTGGTTGTACTCCAATCCGTACTGAATCAATTGATGATGATGCATATGAAGAACTTCCTGGAGGAGAGCAAATATGTCCTGAGAGGCATGTGAACATATTGTCAAGTATGTATGTAATTTGATGTGATCCTAATTTCCCTAGCCCTGTATTTGTTATTTGCTTGCTAATTTTGCATGGTGCAAAGGCAAAGGAATAGATTGTTAGTAATATTCTGAAGACTGCACCGAACCCTCTTTCCATGGCTGATTTCTCAACTCATATCTTGGTTGCGTTTTATCCAGGATTGCTGTTTTCATGGGTGAATCCCCTTATGAAGCTAGGATATCAAAGACCCATTACAGAGAAAGATGTCTGGAAATTGGATACTTGGGATCGTACTGAAACACTGAACAATAAGTGTGTGCTTGTTATTTTCAAATTGGTTTCTGCTTAAACTAGTACAATCATGGTTTGCTCATCATTCTTTTACTGGCTTTCTAGGTTCCAAACATGTTGGGCTGAGGAATGTCGAAAGCCTAAACCATGGCTTTTAAGAGCATTGAACTCTAGTCTTGGCGGAAGGTAATATTTTCCAGACTTTTCATGTGCAGTTCTATGTACATGCTTCTCATTCATATTTTGTTGTTCTGTTTATAGGTTTTGGTTTGGAGGCTTTTGGAAGGTAATTAGCTTGTTCTTCCGAATTTATTATGTTTGTTAATAGTCTGCAAAGTTTGATACAGATGTAATAGTACACAAAGGCCATTACACTTATTTTTCGCTAATTGGAATAGTGTATGTTTTTAACTTTTTAATCAACACTTACTGCTCTTCGTCATTGTTGTTTTACATTACATGCTGGTCACACTCTTCAGTGAGTTGTTCTAGAAATTAAGAGTTATTAGTTTCTTATTTGTTTCCTCAAAAATTTTGCACGGTAAAATTGAACGCATTGTGTGCTATAACTTATTTTATTTTTTTGTTGACAACTTGTAGATCGGGAATGATCTTTCCCAGTTTGTGGGGCCGCTTATTTTGAATCATCTCTTACAGGTTTGTGTTTATACCCTTCCCTTTTCTATATTTTCATTCCCATGTCTGTCTCTGGTACTACTAGTTATTTTAATATACAAATCAGCAGGGATAATGATTTTGGTGATTGGGCCCATATGAGGGCTGTTTATGAATTTAACTTGTGCTAGTCAAGCATTCCTGGGTTCTGTGTATTTGCCATTTTGGCCATAAAATTGTTGAAACACGATAACTAAATAGAAATTTTGACTACGAAATAAAGAAAAGAAACAACGATGAGACTTCAATAACACAAAAGCTCTAGTCGCTGTAATGTCGGAATAGCTTTAACCTAACCTTCGCCAGGTATGTTAATTTTTAAAATTATGCTGCTGGTATGTCATAATTCCTGCATATCTCTGAATTCGGCATGTGTATCAGAGTCCTGTGAAATGATCCTTTATTGTAATTATCATAATTGTTCTCTCATTTATTCTAAAATTGTCTGCAGTCTATGCAACGAGGGGATCCAGCATGGATTGGTTACATCTATGCCTTCTCAATATTTGCTGGAGTGGTATGATATAAGTCCTTTGTTTTGTATTTACGTCATTTACTTTTGCCAATACATAGCTTGTTTTGCACAGCTACCCTTTAGTATCACATATATTTGCATACTCCTGCTGCTTTAACAATTTCAAGGGATGTTGCAGTTACCCTGCTTGGTGAATTGACAAAAATTGCTTACCTAATATAACCTGCTTTCCCTTTTCCTAAATTTCCTGTTTTTCCCTGAAAACCTTGCTCAATATCCACTAGCTGGTGTTTGAACCCTGGAACATATCTTGCACATTTATTTTTATTGGGAGGATGTGCCTTGATTTCAGGTTGGTGGGGTGTTATCTGAAGCTCAGTATTTTCAAAATGTCATGCGCGTTGGCTTCCGGCTACGGTCAACCCTGGTATTTTGTGTTACTCTTTCCAATCCCATTTTACTTGTATTAGGTTTTATTCTAATATTTGTTTGTATTTTACCATGTTTATAATATCATCAATGTCATTCTTTTCCCAAATTTATACTATTATTTAAGAGAACTTTGTTGAGGAATTTTGACAAAGTTCCATCTGTGCTCATTTATACATTAAAGGATAATAATATAGTTAGGGTAAATCATTAATGAACAGTCATTTCGAAACTGAAGATATAGGAAAAATGCTCCAACGTTTTTTCTCCCACAACTCTCCCTCCCCAGTATAACTCTTGTTTCACATGCATGGCAGCAACGAACGCAAGTCTATCAGTTTGTGAGTCCCTTTACTTAGTCCTGGTCCCTGGGTGAATGAGGATTGGAACTTTACGGTAGATTCTTAGCTCAGGGATGTCTATAGATGTTTGGTTTTGATAGGCCAGGTTTTTGTTTAGAATCATGAAATACCAAACCCAAACTCAATTTTACTATGCTATTTAGTATTTACTGGGGGCTTGTGACATTTAGCTGGTTATTTATGAGTTCTTGAGAGAGTTAAGGTCTTGTTATTTTTCTAATATGTTTGGAGTGGAGATTCTTTTTAGCGTTTTATGTTTGGGGGTTAAATAGTAGTATGGTCTTCTATTCACTCTAATAATGTGTGGAAGTAGTGAACTCATAATTTTATGAAGAGTCTGGATATATCATTTTTTGAAGTATGATTCTAATTTCTACAGTTTTCTTCTTTTAGGTTGCTGCTGTATTTCGGAAATCCTTAAGGCTGACTCATGAAGCAAGGAAGAAGTTTGCCTCTGGGAAAATAACCAACTTGATGACAACTGATGCTGAAGCACTTCAGGCACGCACTCTGAACAGTTTTTGCATGTGTCCTAAAATTATCTTTTGAAAGTGAAAATTATTTTTTAATTAGAGATTACTATAACAATTTCCTGAAGTCAGACGATAGTAAAATCCCCGAATGTGCGATTGGAGCCACAATTCTCTGGACCCTTTAATCTCAGAACATAAGATGTTATTTTCTTTTTCTACTTATTGTCTACTCAAAATTCTTTTCAAACGAGATTTGGGTTTATGTCATTCTTGCCAAAATATATACAGGTGGTACCAAACAAATTGGAGTGTACTAATCATTTTGTGCTATTATTTGGGAAGTTGTTTAGGTTGGTTGGTTAATTTGTTTTTGTTTCCTTGCACAGAAAGTATCCCAATCTCTTCATATTTTGTGGTCAGCTCCATTTCGTATCGTTTTCTCCATGGTTCTTCTTTATCAGCAATTGGGGGTTGCTTCACTACTTGGTGCCCTCATGCTTGTTCTTTTGTTCCCCCTACAGGTAACATAGTTACTGCATTTGATTTTGCTTGTTTTCCAATAAAAGCTATGTTAATTTTGCTTTAGTGACTACATTACTATGACAATAGAGTAATTGTTTCAGGAGGTTAGAGTTAGTTGGGTCATTCCAAAGGGTTGTTTCGAGCTTCTAAGCACCAATTTTGAGGCTCTAGGAATTGGGAGGAAAGCTAAAGCTTTGTGGGGTTGTCTGGTGTCGGCAGTTTTTTGGAACATTTGGTTGGAGCGTAACAAAAGAATTTTTCAGGATTATACTGGTGTGGGGGTAGTAGATCTATGGGGAAGAGTAAGATACTGGGCAGCCCTCTGGGCTTCAGTTTCAAATGATTTTAAGAATTACTCTCTTTCTCACATACTGTGGGATATGTTAGCAGTTGTAAAGTGATTTTGGTTGAGGTTTTCCTACTTGTAATCAGATCCTCTTGAGAGATTTTCTTGTTCTGTTCTTGGTGGATTTCTTATCCACTTCTGTGTATTTCTCTTTTCTTTTTTAATAAACTGTTATAGTTTCTTCTCAAAATAAAACTATCACAATAGAGTGTGCCTGTCTGTACTGAGAAGTTAGTAACTACACCACAGTTTTATATTTGGACACCTTATACATGTTTAGGTCTCCTATCTATTTAATGTGTCCTGATCTTTGCGATTTACTTGGAACAGACATTTATGATAAGCAAAATGCAGAAATTGTCCAAGGAGGGGTTGCAGCGTACAGACAAGAGAATTGGTCTGATGAATGAAATTTTGGCTGCAATGGACACTGTGAAGTATGACTCAATTTTGGTGATATGCCTATATATGTTAGGGGGATTTATATGTACTGTTTTTCATTGTGTTTTCCAATGTCTCAGATGTTATGCATGGGAGAGTAGTTTCCAATCCAAGGTGCATAGTGTTCGAACTGATGAATTGTTCTGGTTTCGAAAAGCATCACTGCTGGGAGCGGTATGGCAATTTTTTTCTGAAATTTGCATTTTCTTACCATATCCACTCATTTGATGTAAATTTCTTATAATATCTCTTTTTTGGAAGGTTTTCAGTCCCATAAGAAAATCACTTCTGATTTCATATATTCATGACATGCCATCAAAGTGCTACAGTTGATTACTGAAGTAGGCATTTTGCATGATCTTGTTTCTATCATGATCATGTGCATATCCAAATTCTTTGAGATAGATGTTATGAACGTCAAATTTTTTTTCCTTTTATTTTGACTGACTCTTTCCCTTGTTTTGCAGTGCAATGGATTTATACTAAATAGCAGCCCAGTGGTAGTCACTGTGATTTCATTTGGATTGTTCACTTTTCTTGGGGGGGATCTTACACCTGCAAGGGCATTTACTTCACTTACTCTGTTTGCTGTGCTTCGGTTTCCCCTATTCATGCTTCCTAATATAATAACCCAGGTTCAACTTCTTTCCCGATACCCAAAAATGATAATATTTCCCTCAAACATTTATAGTGGTTCAAACTTTGGGTTATTCTTGAAGATGGTTTTTTTTTTTTGGGTAATGTGATGTACATGCAAGAATATTTCAGTGTTTTGTATCCATGTTGGTTCTTTTCTGAAAACAGTTCTTGCCTATACTTTGAATAAGCAGTTTAACAATATGTTGGCCTCTTGAGCATTAAGTATTCTGTTTCAATTTCATGTAAATAATCAAAATAAAGTTCTTTGTCTGCCAACTTTGTGAACTTCTTGCATGTTTTCTTCTATTACAATTTCTAATGGTAGTTTATTTTTACAGGTGGTTAATGCTAATGTATCCTTAAAGCGCTTAGAGGAGCTACTTTTAGCTGAAGAGAGAGTTCTTCTGCCAAACCCTCCTCTTGATCCAGGACTGCCGGCCATCTCAATTAAGAATGGATACTTTTCTTGGGACTCAAAGGTCTAGTTGACAATGTTTCTTTTGTTCTCTGTGGCTGTTATGAATATTCTAAGCGTACAATTGATTCATTATTACCTATATGTGTTCATTATATAGTCAATTTGTTCTCTGTGGCTGTTACATCATATAAGTTTGTGTGTGTTATAGAAGGATTCCATATATAAGTAATCTAGTGCTTGAACAAGCTTAGAAGTGTTTTGCATTTTCTCTATTGAAAAAAACAAACCTGAAATATATGTTTTCCTTCAGGCAGAGAAGCCCACGCTGACAGATGTTAATTTGGATATCCCTGTTGGTAGCTTGGTAGCAATTGTTGGCAGTACTGGTGAAGGAAAGACGTCACTTATATCTGCAATGCTTGGGGAGCTTCCTCCTGTAGCAGAATCAAGTGTTGTAATGAGAGGAATGGTTGCTTATGTTCCGCAAGTTTCATGGATTTTTAATGCAACTGTAAGTTTTGAGCACCTCTTTTATGCATTTATATACATCTTTCTAACGTATGTGTTTGAATTTTTGTATTTATATACTGTTTCTGTGAATATGGAAAACCTTGTGATTGAAAATTGCTGGCACAAATAATACTTGTTCTTGTTATCAAGATAATTTAGTTGGAGACGGTGCCCCCTGGGACGTGGTTAAACCTTGAGTACTAAATTAATTACAATGCAATCTACTTGCTCGTGCAAATTGGTCACTTTCTGAATTTATGTTTTCAGGTACGTGACAACATTTTATTTGGATCTTACTTTGACTCCAGAAGATATGAGAAGACAATAGATGTGACTGCATTGAGGCATGACCTTGACTTATTGCCTGTGAGTGCTCTTAGAGTTCTATCGTGCTAGTTCTTATAGTACCTTTTGCAAACTTCCCATGTTACCTAGGAATTTGTAGGCCTAAATTTCTCGATTGTTTCACTGTAGGGTGGTGATCTGACTGAGATTGGTGAAAGAGGAGTGAATATTAGTGGTGGGCAGAAGCAAAGAGTCTCCATGGCTAGAGCTGTCTACTCCAACTCTGATGTATACATTTTTGATGATCCCTTGAGTGCTCTGGATGCTCAAGTTGCTCGACAGGTTACTGTTTTACATCCAACTTAAGTTATTCACTTCAGGAGTTCGGTTATCTGTTGCTTCTACATTCTAATTCTAAATATAAAATATAATCTCTGATCTGTTGTTTAGCATGTCCTTTGTCATCTCCACAAATGTGTTTTCGGTAAGCTTGCAGTATTTCAAATATTAGGTTGAATCTGTCTTCTTTGTCAGAGTTAATTGGACTTAATTGGACTTACCCACATAAGCATGCCTTTATTTAAGCATTTGTGTTAACAGATCATAATCACATATTAATTTTGACAAATTCGTATATAAGTCCAGTGGATTCTACTAGTATAGTTGTATCTTTCTTATATTTATGCTGTAAAGCTTATGGATATTTCCTTAACTCTGGTTTATCTTGTCGTTTGCATTTTCCTAATTCCATTATTTCTTTCTACAACACTTGCAAGCTCTATCTCTGGCTGCTGAAAGTTGGTTATTAATAATTCTTTTGTATATTAGTCATCAAACTTTTCTTATGTATCATTCCAGGTTTTTGATAAATGTATCAGGGGAGAACTGAGAGGGAAAACCAGGGTTCTTGTTACAAATCAGCTGCATTTCCTTTCACAAGTTGATAGAATCATCCTGGTCCATCAAGGTATGGTGAAGGAGGAGGGAACATTTGAGGAGCTTTCCAATAATGGCACACTGTTCAAAAGGCTAATGGAAAATGCGGGAAAGATGGAAGAATATGAAGAAGAAGAAGAAAAAGAAGATAGTGGTACCATTGATCAAAACAGTGAAATGATTAATCATGGTGGCTCTTCAAAACCTGTTGCCAATGGGGTGGTAAATGGTATGCCAAAAAATACAAGCCAAGCAAATAAACCAAAAGAAGGAAAATCTGTTCTTATCAAACAAGAAGAAAGGGAAACAAGCGTAGTAAGCTTGAAAGTTTTGGCGAGGTAAATCAGATTTTCAAGTATCCCCTTGAATTCCCCTTGTACTACGTTGAGACATCCCTTTATTTTTAAGAAACTTTGATCTCAGAGGGGCTAATACTATTTGCTGTTTACATTCGCACATTATTTAGCTAATCAATGCTTAGAAGTCTTTTAAATCTGCAATTTATCTTATCCAGGTATAAGGATGCGTTAGGAGGCTTGTGGGCGGTTATGATACTCTTTACATGCTATGTTTCATCTGAGGTTCTACGAGTTTCCAGTAGCACATGGTTGAGCCATTGGACTGATCAAGGCATGACAACGAATTATAACCCCGGTTTCTACAATATGATCTATGCACTTATATCATTTGGTCAGGTAAGAACACAGTTAAACATCAGTTGTTTTAAGTTAGGTGTTGTAATGTGTATCAACTATCTTGTGAAAGATTTTGCTTCGAATTGTACCGAGCAACTACATTTCTTGGTTTCAGGTTTTGGTGACACTGGCAAACTCTTATTGGTTGATTATTTCTGGTCTTTATGCTGCTAGGAGGTTGCATGCGGCCATGCTTAGCTCTATCTTAAAAGCTCCAATGGTCTTCTTCCAAACCAATCCCCTTGGACGGATCATAAATAGATTTGCAAGGGATCTTGGAGACATTGATCGTAATGTTGCTCCATTTGTGAATATGTTTCTTGGGCAAGCCTCTCAGCTCCTTTCTACCTTCATCCTGATAGGGATCGTGAGCACTATGTCCTTGTGGGCCATTATGCCCCTTCTCGTTTTGTTTTATGCAGCCTATCTCTATTATCAGGTACATGATTCTTACATGTTTGATATGCTTTTGGAGTCACCCTTAAGTCTTAACTCAAAGATACTAGGTGTCATGTACTTAGCCTGTTGTATTACCATGTTGGTCACTTTGGTATCGATTTCTTGCTGCACTTTGTATAATATTTTGTTTTCTCTTCGGGTAGAGCACGGCTCGTGAGTTAAAGCGCTTGGACTCCATCAGCAGATCCCCTGTTTATGCACAATTTGGTGAAGCACTGAATGGTCTAGCATCTATTCGCGCATATAAGGCTTATGATCGGATGGCAGACATTAATGGAAGATCTGTGGATACCAATATCAGATTTGCACTGTTGACCATAAGTGGAAACCGCTGGCTTGCAATCCGTTTGGAAACATTGGGAGGCCTCATGATATGGTTTACGGCTACCTTGGCTGTTATGAAGAATGGAAGGGCAGAGAACCAGCAAGAGTTTGCGTCCACTATGGGTCTACTTCTCAGTTATGCGCTTAATATTACAGATTTATTGACTGCTGTACTGAGACTTGCAAGTCAGGCTGAGAATAGCTTGAATGCTGTTGAGAGGGTTGGTACATACATAGAATTGCCTTCAGAAGCTCCAGCTGTAATTGAGAGCAACCGCCCCCCTCCAGCGTGGCCTTCATTTGGATGTATCAAGTTTGAGAATGTTGTTCTACGTTATAGACCTGAACTTCCCCCAGTTTTGCTTGAGTTGTCTTTCACAATTTCTCCTACTGACAAGGTCGGAATTGTTGGAAGGACTGGCGCTGGAAAGTCCAGCATGCTAAATGCTTTATTTCGGATTGTTGAATTAGAAAGAGGAAGAATTTTGATTGATGATTGTGATGTCGCTAAGTTTGGACTGTCAGATCTACGTAAAGTTCTTGGTATCATACCTCAGTCACCGGTTCTTTTTTCAGGTACATGCAAGCATGCCACGTTGACTTAGCAAGCTATAATATTAGTCAAGAGTAACAAGAAGTTATTCCCAACACCTAATAAAGTACATTTATTCTAATGATCCTATTTTTCTATTTTTCTTAGGAACTGTGAGGTTTAATCTCGATCCTTTTCAAGAACATAATGATGCTGACCTCTGGGAAGCTTTAGAGAGGGCACATTTGAAGGATGCCATCAGGAGGAATTCTTTGGGATTAGATGCTGAGGTAAATGCTCAACTTTGCTTTATTTGACGTGATTTCGGTCTCATTATATATAGGCTCTCCCTCATTTAGAGGTTACTTGATGTGATTCCGGTCTCATTATATTAACCTGACTTGTGACATGTCAAGGTCTCGGAGGCAGGAGATAATTTCAGTGTTGGACAGCGACAACTATTAAGTCTTTCTCGAGCACTGTTGCGAAGATCAAAAATACTTGTTCTTGATGAAGCAACTGCAGCTGTTGATATCAGAACTGATGCTCTTATTCAAAAAACTATTCGTGAAGAATTTAAATCATGTACAATGCTCATCATTGCTCATCGTCTGAATACCATTATTGACTGCGACCAAATCCTTCTGCTTGATGCTGGCCAGGTATGCTTCAGTTAGAATTCCTTAAGCTCATTCTTTATTTTCTTTTCTGCTGATGTCTGAGTGACAATGTGGAAAGATTATGGATTCTGTCTTATGGGATCCATATTGCAAAATTGAGTCAATTATACTTGAGCCTCGCAGCTTTTGGACTTAAAATGCTTTTAAGTGTTTTTGTTTTTGTTAATTTTTTTGTGCTTGCAGGTTCGAGAATTTGATACACCAGAGCACCTGCTGTCTAATGAAGGAAGTGCTTTCTCCAAAATGGTCCAAAGTACAGGCTCAGCGAATGCTCAGTATTTACGAAGCTTGGTACTTGGAGCGGAAGGAGAAAACAGGTTGGTGAGAGAAGATAACAGACAAGTCAATGGATAGAAGAGATGGCTAGCCTCTTCTCGCTGGGCTGCAGCTGCTCAGTTTGCTGTAGCTGTAAGCCTCACTTCATCCCAGAATGGAAACTGAAGACGAGAACAGCATCCTCAAGAAGACGAAAGATGCAGTGATCACTCTCCGAGGAGTTCTGGAAGGGAAGCATGATAAAGAGATCGACGAGTCTCTTGATCAAAACCAGCTCTCTGGAGATGGGTGGTGGTCAGCTCTCTACAAAATGGTTGAAGGTACCGTGTGGCTCCATTTGATTACTCAACCCACATTATTTCCGCAATCAGAAGTAGATTCTGAATGTATGTTTTCATCTGTTTTCCAAAGCTGACATGATTTTAAACGTTCTTTACTTCAGGTCTTGCCGTGATGAGCAAGTTGGCTTGGAATCGGCTGCAGCAACCGGAAAATGGTTTTGAAGACGGAATTGACTGGGACCATTGCTGACATTTAGGAAAATTGTCTCCGGCTTAGTGAAGAAGTTTAGATGACTAATTGTTACTCGATTTTTACTACGGTCTCTAATTTCGTTTTTTACCTTTATAGGGCGATATTGTTAACTAGTCTAATTTATGAGGAGGGAGGCTTTAACTTGGGTACAAGAGAGTTGGCACTGGCTTTTGTTTAACTAGCCTAATTAACGTCTACATTTGAAGTGAATGTATTTTGAAAATGATTTTTCGAACATTTATTTTCTTTAATTATTTGATATTTATTCAACTTGAATGTCAAAAATAAACATGAGCGTTAGAAGAAATGGGGTGTGTGCGTGTATACATCACTTTTTGTATCTTGTTCAGATGCACAAGTGGGTCAAGTCTCCAACTAATTCGTACTAAATTGCTTGCATATCTCTGTTTCTTTTATCACACATGTTATGTGATGGAGAGACAAAAATAAGCGCTACAACCAGTTACACTTAAGATTTTACCTTACGATAATACAGGTTCTTATCTATAATCGAGAATAAACCTTACTCGAGAACTTATTCTAAAAAATCTACAACACTTACCAAGTTACGTAGAGAAAAAGATGTATGACAGTGACAACAGTTCGCTATGGCTCGTGAGGGGGATCAAATCAACAATGCGATGTCAACAGATGCTAATGCACTTCAGGTATGCTCTAAACGTAGATTGCAGCTTCCCTTGACATTTCTAGATGGCACGCATTGAAAGTAATCCTTCTCACGTTCATCTGAACAAATAATGTTGCGGATGTTATGCCTTGGGAGACAAGTTTCCAAAACCGAGTTCAAGGTATATATAAGAAATGATGAGCTGCCAAGGTTCCGTAAAGCGCAGTTACTGTCTTCTGTAAGGCACAACACATCATCCTGGAAGTCTTTTCTCCCTGATTTTTCAACACCACCTAAAGCACAATTGCGTCGATATATTCAGTGGATAACATATTTTCCGCAGACTATCTCATTCGTAATCTTAGAGTTTCTCTGATCGACCAGCTGCCTCCGTTTTCCAGTTTAACAGTTTTATACTGAACAGCATCCCGGTTGTTGAGACACCAACATCATTCACTGTTCTCGGCGGCGAATTGACACCTGCAAGTGCATTTATACGTCCCTTCCTCTCTTCTCTTTTTTTTTTTAGCAGCGCTGCGGTTTCCTCTAAACATGATATCTAGCTTATTACCTAGTTTCAGAAGTGGAATTTCAACTACGCCGATAACCTGCTAGCCCATCAAGTTGGGGGGAGTGCAGTTTCAGAAGTGAAATTAAAACCATCAGTTGGTTTAATGTGCCCACAAACAGCCTCAATGGCTTCAACATAGCGACTCGAAGACGTCATTAACGCTTGGAATACATTAGGAAGGCTCGTTTTCAGGTTTTCCAATGTCATGGCCTTGCTAACCTGGACCGAGTTTAGAAATTAGTACAAAATAGGATGCCAGTCATATATGAACGTGTTCTTACCGGTAAAAACACGTTCATTAGTAAAGCTGCAAATTTATACATGTTTTTACCAGTAAGAACACGTTTATTATTAGAGCTGAAAATTTACAAGCATTCTCACCAGTAATAACCTTTGTAAAATTTCAGCTCAATTAGTGAACGTGTTCTTACCAGTAAGAACCTTTCATACATAATTACCTATTATGTTGTAGTAATTTTCAAAATTATAATTTAAGACTCCGAAGCCTACTGTTTCCTAGATCTTTTTTTTTTACATGCATTTTGCCAACACTTTGCCTACTATTTTGGAATAATTTAGAAGTAAGGCTAGGTTGAGGCTAATAGTGATGTTTTGGCATGCCATGATGCAAGAGTTAGCGTGTCAAAGTGTTAAAAAAATGCATGGCATGACATGCTAACTCTCGCATCATGGCACGCCAAAACATCGATGTTGGCCCCAACATGACAAGCGTCGCGAATTGTCGGCAAAATGCATGTCATGACACGCCATGCATTCTGTTAACAATTCATGAGGCTTGTTTGGCGTTCCACGATGGGGGCTTAGTGTGTCAAGACAAGTCATGGCTACACTAACACTCACACTGTGGCATGCCATCATTTTGCCAACACTTTGCATACTATTTCGGAATAATTTAGATGTCAGCAATGCGTGTCACGACATCCTAATCCCATAACATTCTCATCGCATGCCAAGCACGCAAAACGTCAGCAAAATGCATGCCATGACATGTCATCGCATGCCAACAATGATGTTTTGGCATGCCACGATGCGACAATTAGCGTGTCAAAGTGTTAGAAAAATGCATGACATGACACACTAACGCTCACATCATGGCACACCAAAACATCGATGTTGACCCCGACATGACAAGCGTCACGAATTGTCGGTAGAATGCATGTCATGACACGTCATGCATTATGTCGACAATTCATGATGTTTTTTATGGCGTGCCATGATGGGAGGGTTTATGTCAAGCATTTTGTCGACAATTCATGATGTATTCAGTTGACAACTCGCAAGGCATGACATGCATTTTTCTAACACCTTGCCTTTTGGAATAATTTAAAAAGGAAAAAGGATCTAGGAAAAAGTAGACTCTGGGGCCTAAAATTATTTTTTCAAAAATTAGTACAAAACAGGACACCAGTCATAAATGAACGTGTTCTCACTGGTAAGAACACATTCATTAGTGGAGCTGAAAAATTTACACGTGTTCAACCAGTGAAAACACGTTCATTAGTAGGGCTGAAAATTTACAAACATTCTTACGGGTAATAATCTTTGTAAGTTTGCAACTCAATCAGTGGACGTGTTCTTACCTGTAAAAACCCTTCATATATAATTGCCTACCATGTTGTAGTAATTTCCAAAAAAATAATTTAAGGCTCCAAGGTCTACTCTTTCCTAGATCATTTTTGTTACATGCATTTTGCCAACACTTTGCCTACTATTTTGGAATAATTTAGAAAAGAGACTAGTGTCGGAGCTAATAACGATGTTTTGGCGTGCCACGATGCGAAGGTTATGTGTCTAAGTGTTAGAAAAATGCATGGCATCACATGTTAACCCTCGCATCATGGCACGCCAAAACATCGTTGTTGGTCCTGACATGACAAACGTCTCAAATTGTCAACAAAATACATGTCATGACACACCATGCATTCAGTCAACAATTTAAGATGCTTGTTATGGCGTGCCACGATGCAATGGTTAGCGTGTCAAAACAAGTCATGGCTATGCTAACACATCATGGCACGCCAGCATTTTGCCAACACTTAGCCTACTATTTCAGAATAATTTAGATGTCAGCAATGCATGTCACGGCATCCTAATCTCATAACATCCCATCGCATGCCAAGCATGCAAAACGTTGGCAAAATGCATGCTCATCGTTTGCCAACAGTGATGTTTTGGCGTGCCTTGATGCGAGGTTAGCATGTCAAAGTGTTAGAAAAATGCATGGCATGACATGCTAACTCTTGCATCGTGGCATGCCAAAACATCGATGTTGGTCTCGACATGACAAGAGTCGCAACTTACCGATACAATGCATGTCATGCACAACACCTAAAGCACAGTTACTATCTTCTGTAATGCACAACACAATCATCCTGAAAGGTTTTTTTTCTCCCTAATTTTTCAGCAACATCTAAAACACAATTGCGTCGATATATTCAGTGGATAACACATTTTCTGAGGACTATCTCATTCGTAATCTTAGAGTTTCTCCGACCAGCTGCCTCCGTTTTGCCCGTTTAACAGTTTTATACTGAACAGCATCCCTGTTGTGACACCAACATCATTCACTGTTCTTGGCGGTGAATTGACACCGGCAAAGGCATTTACGTCCCTTTCTCTTTCTGCACTGCTACGGTTTCCTCTAAACATGCTGCATAGCTGATTTCCTAGTTTCAGAAGTGGAATTTCAACTACGCCGATAACCTGCTAGCCCCCCATTATAAATCTATCAAGTTGGGCGCAGTGCAGTTTCAGAATTGGAATCAAAACCATCAGCTGTTATAATATGCCCACAAACAGCCTCAACGGCTTCGACATAGCGACTTGTAGACGTCATTAACGCTTGGAATACATTAGGAAGGCTCGTTTTCAGGTCTTCCAATGTCATGGCCTTACTAACCTGGACCGAGTTGAGATATTTAGCCTTCTCGCTGTCCACTTGCTTCTTTAAGGCTTCAGTTTTGGCGCGCTTCAGTGACAATGGATGCTTAGGGCCTAAACCGGAACACCCATCTTCCGCAGTGCTCTTTTCCTCCATCTCAGCTAATGAACATAACTCCTTTTGCAGCCTTTTGTCAAGTTTTTCATATTTTTTCTGCAGATTGTGCTCCTCTTCTTGCTGCATGAAAATCGAGCGGATGGCTGATAGAAGGCTCTTAATGGCTTCTGCTGCCTCCTGCAAGCAAAAATAAAAAGCATAAAAAATCATAGCTCCCCACATAAAACAGCACAGTTTGTAACTTATAGTTTCAGAATTATAAGTACAACGCCAAGCACAAACTAGGTTACGAAATAAAATGGTTCATAAAAGTAATCAGTTATTCTTAACTTCAAGATACTTACGAGGATTTGCACTTAATCTAAAGCACAATTGATTCATCCAATTTCCACATCTCAGTACATCTTGATTGCCTAATGCCTCAACGTCTAGTACTCAATTTAATACCTTCTCAATTCTCATAAGATGCAACAAGAAATGTAAGCACATTTGTTTTTCTGTCAAAATTCAACCACATGTTTTACCTCTGCACAGCAAGCGTCCAACTCATATTTTGTTATACAAGTGCGAAAGACTGAAAATCTTGTCAGGAAAGTCAGTGATAGCCAAAAGAAGTACCTTATCCTGTAATCTTTCAAAGGCAAGATTCCATTGTTCACACATCCAACAAATAGAAGATGAGTAGAGACTCTTTCGATCATCATCAACAAGACTGTCGGTAAGTTGGATCCACCTGGAGAGGGTTCTAACATACTCTTGTTGAGATTTTATGACTTTGCAGAAGTGGTTGTACCAGCAAGAGACCTCGGCTTCTAGTTGAATTGTTGCTTGGCGGTGGTAGTTGCTACTCAAGTCTAGCTTTTGGATATCAGTAAGAGTATTCAACTGCTGGGAGATAGAATGCTGAACTCGGTGACACTCATACATCGTTCTCCACAAGTGCAAAAGCCTGCAAGAGGGCCATGCAAAAAGACATCTCAGGATACAAATAAGCGGGGGAGTGTTTCACCACATTCCATTAAAATATGTAGAAGGGCAGTTGAGAATCCATGTTCAAGGTAACGGAATTTTAATCCTGAAGAGAAATGAAGTACAATTAAATTAAGGTTTTCTTCAATTAAAAGGGTGCTTAGGGATAAAACAACCTCTTGTTCCATGTACTCGCTACTAGGTTGGTATCAACTAGAAAGACTACTAAACACCCTGCTGTATGCAAAAGAAAGTGTGAAGGAAGGAGTACTAATGAAATTTACAGAACCAAGAGGAGGATACAATATCATCACTGTCTGATAACTATGGTGAATGAGATGAATGAGAACAGAAAAAAAGTCATAATTTCCTTCATCATGAAGGACAATTTTCCTCGAGTGATCAAGAGTACTTTATGGTATCAACTGGAAAGACTACTAAACACCCTGCTGTATGCAAAAGAAAGTGTGAAGGAAGGAGTACTAATGAAATTTATAGAACCAAGAGGAGGATACACTATCATCACTGTCTGATAACTATGGTGAATGAGATGAATGAGAACAGAAAAAAAAATCATAATTTCCGTCATCATGAAGGACAATTTTCCCCGAGTGATCAAGAGTACTTTATACATTCTACTGTCCTCCATAATCTAAAGCTAATAGAATAGCATCCATGTTATTTTTATAGACCAAGGAAAAAACAATGGTTTTCATAATCTCAACAATACCCGGAAGTTAGCTTGACCAACTGAGGATACAGCTCATTATCTATGAGCTTCACTATAGAAGAACAAGTAGAGCTGATTGAGTGCTGAAGACGTAAGATTTCAGACTCCAAACTCTCAACGCTCAGCCTTATTTTCTCAGTCCTGGTCCAGTCATTGTTTTCATCCTCTAGTTTTTGTAGTAATTTGGTTTTCCTGTCATGCTCAAATTTGATAAACTCTTCCTCCTGCACAATAAAAATGATTAAATTTGGAGGGGGACAAGGCCTAGCTTGTGATATTTAAATACACATTCTGAATATCTTCACTGGATACACTACCGTCAATTACCATTCTTACCTTAACTTCTTTGTAAAGTGTCTTTTCGTGACCATATAATTTTTTCAGTGTGATGCAATGAGCTCCTGGCCTGCATGGTTCACTTGAACCACTAGACTCAACCGCATCTTTAGGAAATTGAAGCGACCTAGAAGACCAGCTCCATGGGAATGCACTAAAGACCTTTGTGGAATTGGAACTCTTCCCTGCAAATCGTACAGCAAAGAAAATATGTGGAGGAGCTTAATAAGCGAAGCAGCCAGTAAACACAAGTGCACAGGCATAGAGACTGCGTTAAGCTGCACGATAACAAAGTGTTGTAGAGAACTAATACGTTTGAAATTTTGACTTCAATGTGATATGTATTTTCAAGTTAGAAGTGTAAATGTAGTTTTACGAAGTTCTCTACCATGCTACTAGTACTTTTTCTCCAACTTTGTTATAAAGTTTGTGTCTGTAAAAAAAAAATTTGTCAAGAAGAAGACAACATTTAAGAGAAACCAAATCCATAAATCGACAACATCTTACATTTGCTTTCGTTAGTACTGAGTGGCTCAAAAGTGTCTCCTCCTTGGATGTCCATAAGAACAGCAATTTCCTTTAAACCATCAGATGATTTCAGAAAATAATCATCTAACACCGTAGCTATACCCTCCAAGGTCTTCTTGCATCTCCGTAGTACCATGGGCATATCTGCAGTGTCCAAAGTATGCCGCTTCTTCACTGATACATCCTCCACGATGAGTTCTGCAAGCTGCAGATTCTTAGGCGGCGAATTCACAGCATTAGCAACCGTTTGCTCTTCCTGTTCGTCTTCCTCAAATTCCATCTTGGCCTCTTCCCATTCTTCCTCAAGTGGTTCCACCATTTCATCATGTTTATGATGCTCCTGTGAAGAAGGGCCAAAGAGGTCCCAAGACTCCCACGACGAGCTAGGGCCTGGAGGAGGTGGTGGAGTGTTGCTATCATCCTTAGTAAGCTCAATGCATACTTCTTCTGTGTAACTATCATACAACTTTCTCAAATCAGGGCTCAAAGGTGGTGGTGGTGGCGGGGAAGGAGGCAAATGGGGAGGCGATGAGGCTGGAAATTCCAAGCCGTAGGGAGCAGTACTATCAAGCTCCAACGTCGCCGACTCCGTAAATTGTCTAAGTGCTGCTCCAGTGTTTCTCAATGATCTTACATAAGCCAACTGAGCCTCTGCAAATTCACCTCTAAAACCTACCAAATGTTTCATTAGCTTCTTTCTCTCCTTGCAAACCCTCACCCTCTCTTCCTTATCAATCCTAGATGCAGCACAACCCATGTTTCCAAATTACCAAATTCTACCAAAACAAACACAATTTCTTCTGCCTATTTACTGAAATTACAATAGCAAGGCTTTTCATAACATCCATTACATGCATTCTTTTATTCTGATCACTGAGAATAAAAATAAATAAATAAAAGCTAACAAATTCAAAATCTTTCGTAAACCAAAAGGCTTCAGAGGTTGTAGAAGTAACAGAAAAAGAGAAAAAGTAAAGTGGGTACCTTTTTTCTCAGTGAATTTTCAAGCATACACAGAGAAAGTTGGCATCTTTCACCAATGAATTCAAAGTTCTTATCCTCCAAATCATGAATCTGCTATCCTTGCACTGCATGCATCCACACTTCCAGTGCTTCAAAGTCCCCAAAGAAAATAAAACTCTCAGTAAAAAAAAAAAAGGTTACCCACTTCCCAAAATCTCCATATCTCCCACAACTAAACAGAACTGGAATAAAAATTAATGGGTTTTACAGCAGCTTTGCAGGAGAAGTGTTTTTCCTGCCAAGCAGTTCCAGAGATGTTTTTGAAATTTTAGCATTTTTTATTTGGTTACATAAAAATTTGAACTTTCACAAAACAAATAAAATAATTTTAAAAAAAAAATGGAAAGCAAGACGACAAGATAAAGAATGGGTCCGACATGGAAACTGTTAAGAGAGAGAAAGAGGAGCAGGGATTTGCCATGCCCAGAATAAACGACAGGAGTAAAAACGACAATCACTGATATTACTAGTAGCAGGGTTTTGGACTTTCAAAATGTTGTCACAGAAACTAGAACCTTGTTCAACAAATGAATGTCGCCTTTTCCATGCTTTTCAAATGGAAGACCATCTCCCCAAGCACGCAGCGAGGAGAGAGAAAGCAAGGAGAGAGAGAAGAGCTCGAGACCCAAGAGACAAAGAGCAGCATCCAAGGACGAGAGAGAGAGAGAGAGAGAGGAGGCGCATTTTAGCACAGGAACATTATTATAATACTTGCCCAAGAAGCAACTCACGATCATGAATAGAAATTTTTAACTGTGACAGGAACATGAGATTGGTACATTACGTGTTTTTATGTAAGTAGTGAAATTTTTTATTAAGTTATTAATTTTTTTACACACATATCGCACGATTCATGTAATATCACGTAATATATCATTCCGTGTAACGATTACATTGAAAAATCTATCAATGAAAAATTACAGCCATGATTGCTTTTTGGGGAGGCCACTCCACCGATTGCAAACAGTACCGTACAAGAGGACTGGAGAGTGTTACAGTAGTAGCCCTCGGCGCATTTTAGCAATGAGAGGGGTCCACGCTCCATAGCTTTTTTATCATGAATCCACAAAGAAAAGTGTTCGGGTTGTTATCTTTTGCGTGTTATGATATGGGTATATTATAAAGTTTGCATGTCGCAGGTATTGTATCAACCAAAAGACTAGGAATTAACTAGTTTTGAGAGTGAATTCAACGTTAAAGAATTAACATGTTGATCCAACGTCCCACATTATATATTAAGCTTAATGTATTTTTTTTGTGTTAGGCTTCCGTGACTTGTCATATATTAAGCATAATAGATAACATGTTCCTACGTCACTCAAATGATATCTCACAAGAAAAAACATTAATATATAAGTTATGCATCAACGTGTAATTTTATGATGAAACATATAATTCTCACTGTATAAAGCATTATATGATGGTGCCAAGCGCGAATCTTCGTATGATTGGCGTGAACGTAAAGGTGCGCATTTAGCATGCAAGAGAGGGCTGAGGAGTGCGGAGACGTGTTACTTTCAAAGTTCCAAAAGCTCCAACTACAATTTTTCCAGTTTATTTTATTGGAAAAGAGTATGTAAGTTAAAATTAACAAATTAATTCGAACCCACGAAGGAAAAGCCCAGTTAGGCCTGTGTGCGTGAGATTGGGTTGGGGCCAGAGTCCTGACTGGTAAAGAAGGAAAACCAAGTATTAAAAACATAGCAACACTCGTCCCACATCGGCCAGTCTTGCTATTTATGAATGTTTTATATACCTTTCCTTTCCCAGCTTAACATGTCCCTTCGGGGACATCCGATAAAATTGGAACGATACAGAGAAGATTAGCATGGCCCCTGCGCAAGGATGACACGCATAAATCGAGAAATGGTCCAAATTTTTTTTGCTGTTTTTGCGCTGTCTTCCCGGTGTATCAGGGTGCTTCCCGGAATCCGAAGGGTCAAATGCATAGTTGAATGCAGTTTTGGGTTTGAAGCTACGGGAATTATCTTATAACTCCAGTATCTCATTGCCTTTTGATCTGTTTGCAAGGCAGCTGAGAAGGAAAAAGATGTATATAACACGACTATGGTGGCCGTTTATCCTCCCGTGGTCGGCAGCTTCGACTCTTCATGGCAGCAAAGGGTGTTATACGGTATTAGTACTGCTAGGGCCTTGTTTTGGTGGGTTAATAGCCGAAATTAACTTACATGACACGAGTATACTCTGTTGTAGCATTTTGTGTCAGTGCTAAAGCGACATGCAATTCTTTTTGTCATATGGCGTTGAATTGTAGACACAATGAACGTGTATTTGTGTTGTAAAAGTACTTCTCTTACATGTAAGGTCTAATAATAAAATTAGATGTCAAACTCATCATTCAAGTAAGTCAAACTTGAGACCTCCACGTAATAGTCATTTGTGTGCTTTGTATCAATTATTGTGGCTTTAGGCTCGTCAATGTTTACCAATTTTATATCACGTTCATCAATTTTCAAGCGTATGAATTAGTTACTAGTCTAATTATAATTTTTTCCCTAACATGTAAGACATTCATGTTCGACTCCTTCCTCTCCTCTCTCATCTTCGACTAAAAAAAATAAAGTTTCAAAGATTAAGCGAGTTTTCAAGAAACTGCTTGAGTTTTAGTAAAAACTGCTTTCCAGGGTCATATTGATTGGTTGGGAATGTTGTATTTTATTGTTTTGCAAAGTAAATTATGAAGTACAAAGTAAACAACGCAAATTCTGATACAATAAATACTCATGTTATCTGATCGTCCCTCCCACGCCGCGCAAACTTACAATATACAAGATTATGTGTTTTTGCATTGCATTGAACTCTGCACAAAACTTCACACCTACGTTTATGTGCAATCATTATTTTTCAAATCCTAGCCATTATTTTTTAAGCAATACAATGAACTTGAAACTTTAATAAATCGGTAGAATTAATTTGCAGATGGCGCGTTATTACAGTGGCAAAAAATAATTATGTTTATGTATTTTTTTTATTTACACCGATTTCTTTTGCCCTAACTATTAACTATTTAACTCATTAATGTTATCAATCTAATAAAAAAAATAGTATAATCATCTTATTTAAGTTCCATGTACCCTTGTATTTCTAATTCTTATGTTTGGTTTTGCAACTTGTTTTTAGAAAATAAACATTGGTATTGTCTAATTAAAACAGCTCACACACCCAGTAGATCAATGTGAGGCCACACCTAACCAAAATACATGAGCTTTTTAACTTTTGTGAAAGATGCCCAACTGATGACGTGAAGACACATCCCAACTTAAATTTTTATTTTTTTTAACAAACGATATTATCTACACTAAGGGAAAATGAGTGGGCTTAGTCTCACAATGGACTAGCAAGAATAAGGTTCAAATTCGTCTTTGGCAAGAATCGAACCTAAGACCTCTCACTTATAAGTGAAGAGAAATACCACTAGAGTCTAGACCGTAGTATTATCTGACCCCCAACCTAAATATTGACCATTGAGTAAGAGTGATAACATGACATGTAACAGGACATAACAACACTCTATGTTAAGTTTACGTGTCATTTTATTTTTATCGTAGAATTATATTTTTCTTCACTTATAAGTTACAAAGTAATTAATAATGCTTCAGATCATCTATTTAAGCTATATTTTGTAAATCATATGACGTATCTGTTAATGATTGAATTATTACTTAACTGTTGATTAACGTGCTTATTTCCTATTCATGACACATCATAAATTTGTAAAAGTGTTCTAAAAAGTTGGTTCACCTAACCTTACTCGAAAGTAATGTTTCAAGTCCGATTCTCAAGAATGACAACGACGAATTCAATAATAATTTCGTTATAAGGAAAACTAATGAAAATGGTTTGAAAGCTTTGAGTTTTAACTATAAGGACAAAATAAACGATAAAATAAATAGTACCAGGATTAAATTTTTAGTAGAAAAATGTGGTTTTTCGTTAAGAGCAAATCCACCGGGAGTGTATAGCCCGACACCCAGCCAATTCCTTCCAACCCAGTCAACTCGGCTAGTTGATAGCCCAAGTCATCCTATAGGCTGGGCCATAATGTGCTGAGCCAAGGCCCGACCTATGTGACGTCATGCTGACGCCAGCATGACGTCACATGCCGTTTTAAATTTTTTTGCTCTAGGTGTGTGGAAAACACGCACGCGTGGCCGACATTGTCACAAAGGCGGGGCCCACTGTGCAGGCGCACTATGGGGTTCCGGCGTGGGGACACGTGGCTCCTCTCTGTCCGTTGGATTTCCAACGGTAAAAAAAATTTGAAATTTAAAATTAATGGCTACTGACGTGACAATGAGGATCGTTTGATTTTTAGATCAACGGTCTAGATTTTTCAACCAAAATTTTTTTAAAAAAATAAATAAAATGTCAGAAATTAATAATTTTTTTTATAAAGTCAGAAATCAAAAATAATTTTAGTATTTATTATTATTTTA
Source organism: Pyrus communis (assembly GCF_041283825.1). Taxonomy (NCBI): domain Eukaryota; kingdom Viridiplantae; phylum Streptophyta; class Magnoliopsida; order Rosales; family Rosaceae; genus Pyrus; species Pyrus communis. Next base: position 5,258,838 of record NC_142569.1, read on the forward strand.
TAATAAAAAATTAATATTTTAATAAAATTGACTATGCTTTTTTTTTTTAGGGGTGGAGAGGTATTTGACCTATTACTGTTCATTAGGGTCTATCACTGTTCACTGAGAGCTGATGCATTTTTTTAAAGATAAACTTGTTTTTAAGTGAACAGTACCGAAAACTTTTCGTTAAAATTCCCTATGTTATAACTGATACATAATGGAGCTATATATTGAAATTCCATAAATACGCTTCAATCTCCCATAAAGTCTCGCATCGTCGTCACCGACCTTACGGAGCATACATCTCCGTCAATGCAGGGGAAGGAGGGGTAGGTAAGTAATAACGTATTGGTCCCAGTCCTAAATTTATGCAATGCATCTGCATGGGACAAGAAATTGACTATCTTTCTAATCAAACCCCTAGCAATTTTTATTCTCGGAAATCAGTCAGAATCTCAGTTAAAATGTCGACGTACTAATACTATATTTAAATTTAATTAATATTATTATTTTGGTTTTGGTCTGAATAATTTAATTATTTTCATATAGGCATTAGTAACGCACACCCACATGGCCTTGCTGGATCAAACAGATGGTGGTTGCTTCTATTCTTTCTTGTCAATAAACTAGAAAAAAAACCCTTGAAAATTATAGTAAAAAAAGTTTAGTGTTTTTACATTAGTTGAAGTTTTTTTAATTGCAATCGGTATTATTATTATCAGCAGACTCAGTTATATTAAGAAAGAAGAATTAATTTGAATCCCCTCTGAATCTAATCTTAGATTTATTTAGTGGATGAGTCTTGCTTTCCTTTAATTGACTTCTTGCAATGTCATTTGCTCTTCTAATGAATCTACTACATTTCTAAAAAAAAGATGACTAAAACTATTCTTGTTAAAAATGTTTCTGAAATCAATTTTTAGTATGAATTCAAGTGGATCTTAGAAAAATATTTGAAGTGTTTTTTTGCAAAAAGCACATATTTAGTGTTTTTTTACAGAAAACGCTTAAACTGTTATCAGAATCCAAAATCAATTTTAACAAAAATGTTTTTAGTTATTTTAGAAGTACTTCCAAACAAGCTAAATATTGTTATATATAAAAACAAAATTTACCCTTACGTGGGTTTTTTTTTTTTTTTTCTTTCTCACATTATTAAAAAAACCCTAAATCATGAAAAAATGAAAAGCCTACGGTACTATTCACTTTAACAAAAAACCACATTTTTACACTAAAAAGTCAATCATAATACTATTCACTTTATCCTTTATTTTACCTTTATTATTAAAACTCAAAATTTTCAAATCCTTTTCGTTAGTTTTTTAGATTGAAAATACAAAGTCGAAAAGCAGAAATTTGCTCCAACTACAAAACCAAAATCATTGTTGGGGCTAAAGATTCTCTTTCTCCTAAACCAAGTTATTAAAGTGCAATGAGTGTGTCGCAAGCCAGAGGACCCCACACGTGTGCTTGAGAGAGGAGAAGGTCTTCCTTCCTTCGGAGCCAGAGAGAGGGAGAGCTGCTGTGCTGCCATTAATAAGGCCATTGCATTTGCATGTTAGGGTTTCCAAGCGCCTCGCTGTCTTTTGGGCAAATGGGTCTTCCGGTTTTACATTTGCAGACATTATTTTCCATCACACATTCATTGGGAGGACTCCTTTTACTTTAATAAGGTGTCAGTGGTTTTGGTCCCTTGTGTCTTGTGGGTTTTAAATTTTGGAAATTTCTTTCAAGTTAAATTACTATAGCATCTCCTTTTGGAGTTTTCTGGGGCTGCAGTCTGGAGGGGTTGACCTAAATTCGCTGTCTGAATTAGAAAGTTTGAGTTTTTATTTCTTTTTTATTTTTTGTGGGGAGGGTTCTGATTTGGGGTTTTTTTGGAGATGGGTATTCTGTGGTGGAGTTGTTTTGGAGGAATTTTCATGGATTCAGAACTGGGTTTGTGAAGGAACTCACTTTCTTCTGTTATATCTACTGGTTTTTTTGGGTCAGCTTTTCCAGAAAATGCAGTGGTTTCTGCAAAGAAGGCTACATTGTGGTGCTGTTTAAGCGTTCTTGGGTTTCTGCTTTTGGCTTTTTCAGGGAGTTATTGGCTGATTTGGGCTTTTACAGTGTGTTTGAGGGAAAGTGCTTATTGGGTTTCTGCTTCTGCTTATGAAATTGCCCTGATTTGGGCAGTTACTTGTGCATTTTGCCTTGAGGGGTTTGCTTCTGCATACCTGATTGGCTTATCTCTGTTGGGAAGTTGATCTTGAAGTTGTTCTGTGCTGCTTTCACTGGGAGGAAAAATGGCTTGCGTGAAATTGGGATCTAAAACTGATGCATTCCATAAACAAGGACAGGCCTGGTATGCATCCTGACATCTTAAATTTGAAACTCTTTATGACAGATTGTGTGTATATATATGTATATGTGCTGTGAATTGTTCAGAATTTGTATCGTAATTAAAATGGTTTAATTATGTGTTTATTTTTAACATGGTTTATGTTCAGTCTGCAAACCTTGGATTTGTATGGAAAGTAAAATTTGTTATGTGTTGGCTGGGATTTTGTAAAATTTGGAGAGTTGTTACCTCAGACTATTCTTTTTCCATTGCTCTGTTGCGATTTCGGCTTGAAGAATGCTTAAGAGAAAGGCGGTTGATACAAACATTTCCGCTGCTTGTTAAGAATTGATGAATTCTTGCTTTATCATATACTGTTTGGTTATACCTACGATTATATATGCTCTTTGGGTGATCAGGATCTAGTAGTTGCATGTTCCTGCATAATACATGGGCCGTTGAATTCTCTGTGTAGACTGCCTTTAGTAATCTTTTTTCTGTTTTCAAACCTTACACTTTTGATTAACAGTACAAAATGATGTCGGACTGAATTCTTTTTTGTACTAGGTAATGATTATCTATGATGGATTTGTATCCATGTTGTGAAATGGAAGCCATGTATGTGATTACCCTTTTGCATTATGAGGTCTATGCTTCATGATTGATTTCAAAAATCATGACTTGCTCGGCTTTTTGAATGCTGATACAATGAATTACTCCTTCATGTGTAAATTAGTTCCCCTTATTCTCTCTTTTTTGTTGACTGACATATATATGATTTGTAACAATTATAGGTTCTGCACCACTGGGCTTCCTAGTGACATTGTTGTTGAAGTTGGAGAGATGTCATTTCATCTGCATAAGGTAAGCTTCTCTGCTCCATGTTTCCTTTTACTTCCTTTTGGTGGGTATAACTATCACTTGATTTACTGTCTTTACAACTTGGGACAATTCGTTGCATACCCTTGTTAGAGAGTGGCTTTTGACTCCTTTTATGAGGTTCTATGGCTCTACGCTCGAGTTGTCAATCATAATTTGGTGTTGACCCTATATGCATGCATAGATTAAAATTTGAAAGCTACTCTCACCCTTGAATGGCCCTTCGATGCAGTTTCCTTTGCTCTCAAAAAGTGGGGTTATGGAAAGACTGATTTCCGAAGCATCTGAAGGAGAAGAAGGACGTGTCATAACCATCCCTGATATTCCTGGTGGGGCTAAAACATTTGAATTGGTAGCTAAGTTCTGCTACGGGGTGAAATTTGAGCTAACTGCCTCAAATGTTGTATATCTACGATGTGCTGCTGAGCATCTAGAAATGACTGAAGAGTACGGGGAGGACAACTTAATCACACAAAGTGAAGCCTTTCTCAATCAAGTAGTTCTTCGAAATTGGAAGGACTCTCTAAAGGCACTTCAAACTTGTGATGACATTCTCCCTTATGCTGAAGAACTCAACATTCCAAAAAGGTGCATGGAGTCACTTGCCACAAAAGCATCCACTGATCCTAATTTGTTTGGGTGGCCTGTCAAGGAGCATGGCGGCCCTATGCAAAGTCCTGGTGGGAGTGTCCTGTGGAATGGAATAAGTACAGGGGCCAGACCAAAGAAATCAAGTTCAGATTGGTGGTACGAGGATGCATCAACCTTAAGCTTGCCTCTCTACCAGAGGCTGATTTCGGTCATGGAATCTCGTGGCATCAAACAGGAGATTATTGCAGCCTCGATCACTTTTTATGCAAAAAAGTACCTTCCCGGGCTCAATCGGCGTCAAGGCAATGATTATAGTACTAATCTTAAACCAGTGTCCTTGGGGTCCCCACCATCAGAAGAAGACCAGAAGCTCTTACTTGAAGAGGTCGATCGGTTACTTCCATATCAGAAGCGTGTAGTTCCAACTAAATTTTTGTTTGGTCTACTTCGAACAGCCATGATTCTTCGAGCGAACCCTTCTTGCATATCAAATTTTGAGAAAAGAATTGGCATGCAGCTTGATCAAGCTACGTTGGAAGATCTTTTGATGCCAAACTTCTCTTATTCTATGGAGACTCTATACAATGTTGACTGCGCACAACGAATTCTAGACCACTTCCTTGCCATGGAACAAATTACAGGAGGAGTGTCTCCATGTTCGGCCGATGATGAACAATTGATCGGGTCTTCAGGCCCTTCACTGACCCCAATCACAATGGTAGCCAAGCTCATTGATGGATACCTTGCAGAGGTCGCCCCTGACGTCAACTTGAAGCTCCCTAAGTTTCAGGCTCTTGCTGCTGCTGTTCCAGAATATGCCAGACCCTTGGATGATGGTCTTTACCGTGCAATAGATATTTTTTTGAAGGTAATTAGAAGAATCGATCAATGGTTCATATAAATTTCGTTTTTTTTTTTTTTTTGTTATAAGATCATTGAATAGACAGTTGACCCATCATGCCATGTAGAAAATAACCACATCACATCCTCTAGAAATACTCTCTCAACCTCAATGTTTCTAGAATCACAATCGCGTAACTCTCTGTGTTTATTGTTTTCAATGGCTTACAACTTGCAGTCACACCCATGGTTGGCAGAGTCCGACAGGGAACAGCTCTGCCGGTTGATGGACTGCCAGAAGCTTTCCTTGGAAGCTTGCACTCATGCTGCACAGAACGAGCGGCTACCCCTTAGAATAGTTGTTCAAGTTCTCTTCTTTGAGCAGCTTCAGCTTAGGACATCCATTGCAGACTGCTTTCTGGTTTCAGAAAATCTTGATGGATCAAGACAGTTAAGAAGCGGGTTTGCTGGGTCTACTGAGGGAGGCTGGGCCACAACCGTGAGGGAGAATCAGGTTTTAAAGGTTGGGATGGATAATATGAGGATGCGCGTATCTGAGCTTGAGAAGGAGTGTTCGAACATGAGACAAGAGATCGAGAAGTTGGGTCGCGTAAAAGGTTCTAGCACGTGGGGAAATGTATCAAAGAAATTCGGGTTCAAGATAAAGTCCCAGATGTGCAGCGCTCAAGAGGGATCGGTCACCAATCAGCATAATGCGAGTGAGAAGGTCGAGAAACTAAAGGAGAGGCATGGAAAGCAAAAGAAAGACTCTGTTAAAGATGAATAGTTTTGGAAGTTCTTTCTGTGTTTCGCTGGATATTTCTTCGATTTCGGTTCGTAAACTCAGTTCCCACTTTTACTTCTCTTGTGCTAATACACCTGTTTAGTCCTTTGCTGTATAATTCTGTGTTAATTATGTGTAGTGGAGATGGACAACGAAGTTACCTTGTAATTTGTTTCTTAGTTATGTTCTCAACAAAATTCATGAAAAATTCAAACGACCCTTGGCAATGTTTTTGTTGCAACACGCTTTAACCTTTTGAGATTTAAATGTTTCTTATATTTGGTTGTCAGGAGAGATTGAAATGTTTATGTGAGCCTTGTTGGCCTTGTTGGCCTCGAAAGGGTGGAATAATCTGACGAAAATACCATTTGGTTCTTTTTTGAAGAAAAAAACATATGAAATTAATGTCCTTACGATAAGAACAAAAAATGAGTCATATCACTTGAGCCCTTTTGTATCATAACAAAAAATGAGTCATATCACTTGAGCCCTTTTGACTTTGTTTTGTATTGCAAATTCAGTGTATTTGTTATCGTTATTGTAACTTATTGACTAATACTGTATTAGTAACATGGTTAATAATACATGTACATTGTTTTTTTTTAATACAACGATAAGTTTACATTGTTTTTTTGTAATAAAAAAGGATTTTTAACCTTTTGAGATTTAAATGTTTCTTATATTTGGTTGTCAGGAGAGATTGAAATGTTTTTGTGAACCTTGTTGGTTCTGAAAGAGTGAAACACCGTCACGAAGACCTTTGGTTCCTTTTTTTTTATAAAAAAAAACATATGAAATTCATTGTCCTTATGATAAGAACAAAAAATTGAGTCATATCACCTTGAGCCCTTGACTTTGTTTTATATTGCAAATTCAGTGTATTTGTTATCGTTATTGTAACTTATTGACTAATACTGTATTAGTAACATGGTTAATAATACATGTACATTGTTATGACATTTCTTGTAGTTGTGAGCCGCACTACTAAGGAGACTCTTCCAAGGTGGGATTTTATAGATTCTCTATCATCTCAAAGTTTAACGTCAATTCTTATACAAAAAATATGAGGTGACATAAAGTCTATGAAGAGTCCTACTTTTGAGAGTGTTCTTAAAATTTCTCAAATAATTATGGCAATGCCTCTTGGTTGGAAAATAAACAAGAAATACTTTAGCATTATTTGTTTCTCTTCTCATTGATGATATTTTTGGGGTCATTTTCGAACTCGCTTTGTTTGTTTTGGAAAGGAATCCTCTCCGGATCTCTTCCATTAAATTCTTCCTATCAACTAATCTGGAGCCTTGAAATTTGATTTAACAGCTAAAAATAGGGGTCTACTTTAAAAGTTATAATAACTTTAGCTGTTTGATCAAATTTCAAAGAATCGGATTAGTTGATGGAGAGAATTTAGTGGAAGGGATCTGGAGAGGATCCCTTTCCATTTGTTCTGATGTTGTGACTTGTGAGTCAGTTTTGAGTTGCACTTCTCGTTTCTTTACTTGACAAAAAAAAGTGTTTTATCTAGGTATCGTATATAATTAATATTCCTTCATTTAGTTTTTGATACAAGGGATATTGATGGTGTAGGATGGCCAATTACGGGTGCAAAGATAAAGAGCCAAAGTTTTTCAACTAACATGGATGTTTAAACTGGAGTGAAAAGAAGAAACACACAACTCTAGTTAACTGACTAAACTCATGCAAGTGATCCCTTACCGTAATGATGAAGAGGAGTATTGCCCTTTCATCACCGTGTGAGTTCGAATCTCGTTCCTTAATTTAACATCTATTTTAACAAATCTATCGTTTGATTAAAAAAAAAAAAAAAAAAAAAAAAAAAGGCTAAACTCATGTGTACATCATATCCAAAGTTTATTTGTGAGCTTGTTGTTTTCTAATTTCGTGTACTCAATGTTTAACTTTAAATTCGTAACGCGGTGGATTGAAAATAAACATCTTATGTACTATTTTTATTACAATTGATATTACCATTCAAAACTAAACTAAGACAATCATATTCATATCTACCAGCGCAACACACAACTTGCATAAATGCAACATTTTTGTTATAAATATCGCACGACATTTTTGTTACAAAATTACAGAAACAGAAAATATAATTAGTGAAAAGAAACCGGATTACAGAAAGAAAGATAAAAATAAAAAATAAAAAAAACGTAAAAATCCAACAAAAAATGGGGTTTTACAGAAAGCGAGAACGAGTTTAAAAGGCGCGTGCTGTTACCGCCGTGCCAACAAATTTAACGTCCTCATTTCTCAACTTTTTCTCTCATTTGATTTCGTCTCCAGGTTTCTTCAATTCAAAGACGCCTCTCTCTTTTTCTTTGCGTTTCTTTTGAACATTCAGTATTCAATAACATTATCGTTTCTTAATTTCCCGCAAATATTATATAAAAATCCTTTCTTTCTATCCGTTTCTCGCACAGATCTAAATCCAGTTTCTGTAGGAATAGTTTGTATTGGATCGATCCAGACAGGGCGCAGAAATGGACAATGCCGACGTCGAAGCCGGTGCGGAAGAGGAGTTCCGTGGCCAGAGGGGTCGCAAGTATCGCCCCGTCGTCGACGACGATCGCGCCGTGCTCGAGATGTCGTCCATGGATCCTTCCTCCTCCTCCTCTTCCTCATCTTCTCTCCCCGGCCACCAAGCTTCACTCCAGTATGTGCGCTTTCTTTATCTGAGACTTAGGGATTTGAATGGTGGTTAAAGAATGAATTTTGTTGCGTTATGCTTTTCGTTTATTGGGTTTTTTGTGGAAAATGAGTTAAACCCACAAGTTCATTTGATGCTTTAAGCTTTGTGTATGATGGAGTTTTGTGGGAAATTGGAAATGAGTTAAACCCACGAGTAAAATTTGATGCTTGAAGCTTTGTATATAATGAATTCCCGTCGGAAATCGAAAATGAGTTAAACCCACAAATTCACTTTGATGCTTTAAGCTTTCTTTATGATGAATTCTTGTCGAAATAAAAAATGAGTTAAACCCACAGTGCAATTTGCCAGAATGTTGATTGTTAAGTAGAATGAGCTATTGAATTCAAATAATGGGAATTCTTAAGATGCTTGGATTCTGAATTCGAATGTACACTAAAGCGCTGCCCAAGTCACATTTGTATACTACATATGAAAGTTAATTCCAAGTGGCATGTATAGTAGTTATCTTCTTTGGTTTTTGCTTGTAGGGGATATAAATTTTTGAGTGAACTTGAATGATTGTGAATTTCGAGAGTATTGTCTCCTCAAATCTTGGTCAATTCGATAAAAGATTGTAGTCGGGTAAATCATTAATTTTGTTATCTGCATATTGATCAAGGTTTTGAGCCATATAGATGATGTGAAAGGTCGGTGTGCCCAATCAAAAGTGCAGTTTTTGTTTCCTATTGGTTCATGAAACATTAGTACTGATGACATGCTCCAGAAAAGAAGTCTATTTGAGCCCATGTCTGTTTAGATCTCCATGGTGGTGTGCTGTGTCTTTGCAAAGCGATATAGGAGAGTGCTGACCTATTACAACACAAATTTGAGTTGGGCTGATGAAACTGTTGGGGTGGTTTAGGTTTAGCTTAGAAACTGTTGTTCCTTGCTGGTGAAGATCAGTTGGGGATTGGCCCCAACACAATGCGATTATCATTTGGCATTGTGGGTTATTGGTTTTTATGTGGATTGTTTGGTTGGAATGAAGGTTAGTTGATGTTAGGGTAGAGGAAATGGGGTGAGTTTGGGGCTAAATTAGGTTTGATTTTTGTTTTGGTCATCTATACCAAGCATTTCAGGATCTTCCTTTAAATGCAATCATTTTGGTTTGGAGTTTTGAGTTGAAAGCAAGCAATTTGTAATTTGATGGACGTCTTGTCCATCCTTTTCTGCAGTATTTTTTTCTTAATGATAAACATGTTTCCTGACAAAGAGTACACACATTTTCCACTTATACATTTTTTATTATTATTCATGGGTATCCCAATCTATGGTTTGGCATAACATCAGTCCATGAAAATTTAGAGTTAACTTATTCATGGGTTGTTGCAATAATTCCTTGGAACCAAAAAGATCCGAGTTTCCTTGTCAAAATGTTTTATATAGCTATAAAGATAATTATAAATTGATATTCCTATTCAGGTAAGTTTGGTTTATTTTGTGCCTATACGTTGAAAGGTGGGTTTCTGTTCATTGCATGTAAAAAAGATCGAGCAACATGTGGAATATAATTTTATTTATTCTTGCTTATAATCTCTGTACATGTCTATTGGGGGACAGGAAAATAAAAGTGAGCACCCAAGAAAACATGGGTTCTAACGTACAAGAAGGGCCTTCTACTCATGTGCAAGCCAATGGGCCCCAGAAAGAATCAAAATTGGAACTATTTGGTTTTGATTCTCTCGTCAACATTCTTGGTCTGAAGAGGTAAGTTCGATATGCTCATTAGTATGTTTTTTTTATATCATGTTCTGTTACCCTTAAACGCAGATACTCTCAAAAAGTTTCAGGTATGCAGTATCTGATTCACATGCTTTTGATACCCCAAATCTGTATCCAATTTGACACTTGAATATGGCATGTACATAGTGAATAGGAACAATGATTTTGAAATTGTTAGGAAAATCACGTCTCTACGGGTAGTTTTAAAATGTTAAGGGCTCACATGAAAAGAAAACATTGATGAAAAAAGAGGAAGCACTTTGAATATATTATTTTGTTTTGCTGTCTTGTCCTTTGCTTTGCCATATCTGTATCCTAGGTTTTACGATATTTGTCATATTGTTTATGTACCCCTGTCTCTGGTGCCCTTGGAACATAATTTTAATTGACCAATACACACACACACACACACACACACACACATATACACATCTAGGCATTCAGAGGGATGCAGGCACATGTACAATTAATTTATTTTCTCTCTTAAAGTTATCGTTTTTGATATGTGGTTTCTGTTTTCTGTGTAATCTCTTTCTGAGAAAGGATGTAAGGATGAGAGAATAAATATTTTGGCGGTTTTCTCCCCCCATGTTTGATTTTGGAGAATTTACTTGATACGAAGGCTATTTACTTATGTTTGGTATAACTTTTGTTGCTGATTGGCTGGTAATTATTTGTTTCATGATTGCTACAGTATGACAGATGAGCAGACTGCAGCACCGTCAAGTCCTAGAGATGGTGAAGATATTGCTATCACTCAGGGGCGACCAAAGGTATGGTACTTTATTGAAAATCCTGCTGTATCTTGCATAAGTCCCTTCTTTATCTCATTGCTTGCTTGGATTCAATAGAGTAAATTACAAGGTAAAACAGTGCAACTATTTTTGTCATTTTGTCATTACTTTGAAAGTAGGTGTGGTTAAGAAATCATAAGGATGCTGGCGTAGATGTATAGTTACTTGTAGCGTATGCCTTTTACCCCTTTTGAGTTATGCTTTCTTGAAAGTTGGAATTGCAGTTCCGAATTTCTGATGTTTTTCTGTATCTTTTGATGTGCATCACCATGCAGCCAAGTGATCTCAAATTGGGAACAATGATGGGTGTATTTGTGCCATGCCTTCAAAACATATTGGGAATTATCTACTATATCCGCTTTTCTTGGTAATTCTTAATTGCTTGAGGTTCATCTTTCTTTGATATGCAACTATTTTATTCTATTTCTCAAGCTGTTTGCAAGATGCATGAACAATATATAAAAATGACCTTTTCTCTGGCATGCTTCTACCTCGTTCTAAAGCTCTTTGTTAGGCTTAATAGAACTGGGAAATTGCATGCGAAACAAATCTGATGATTATTGCTTTTATTTCTGTATCTTTCGTTTTTATGGCTTTTCAAATGATTGAGTGCATCATGCTTCCTTTCCTTCTAGACCAGTCATGTTCTTACGGATATATATGTTTTTGATTTATTTATTTATATAAAAAAGCTACTGATATTATATCTGAACATGTAAAAATGACAGGATTGTTGGTATGGCTGGCATAGCTGAGTCACTACTCTTGGTTTTCTTCTGTGGCTTGTGTACTTTCCTGACTTCAATATCATTGAGTGCAATTGCAACCAATGGTGCTATGAAGGTACATAATATTTATATGATAAGACAGACTAGAGAAATATTAGACGGTATTTTAAGAATGTCGTCACCCTGTCATAAAATACCAGAGCAATGTTTTAGTGACTCTTAAAAGTTGGAAACTGGATTGTGATACCATTTTAGATTGTTACATGATTGTGTGTCTACAATTTGGATTCAATCATAAGAGTTATTCTTACTTTCAAAGAATCGCTAACCCTGTGCTTTATATGTTATTGAACTGTGTTATATTCACATATCAGGTAATGCATGTTGAATTATGGTTCTTTCCTTTGAGTACTGTGACACGGTATTTTATGAGTTAGTTTATTTTTCACCAAATAGGTTTGTGAAAGAAGGGATAATGAATTCTTCTTGTATTCATTTTACTTCTAGGGTGGTGGACCTTACTATCTAATTGGTCGTGCCCTTGGTCCAGAAGTTGGAGTTAGCATTGGATTATGTTTCTTTCTAGGAAATGCTGTTGCTGGATCTCTGTAAGTGTTCACTGTTAACTTAATTGTGATGACATAATGACATGATGGTTGTTGTCCTGAGACGGGCAGAGTTGAGTCTTGAATAAAGTGTTCTATTCTTTTGATTGCTTTGTGCATGGTGCTGGATGGTTGTTGAGTACTGACCTTGGGCTTTCATGTTCTTGTTATTTTAGTTATGTCTTGGGAGCTGTTGAAACCTTCTTGAAAGCTGTACCAGCAGCTGGGATTTTTAGAGGTAATTTACAATAATATCTTTCCTATGAATTTTTTAGGCCTGACTAAATTTGAAATTCTTGTATGGCTTGGCAGTGGTAAAATCTATACTTGTTTTTAGGAAAAGTTCTAGTGCTTGTAATGCTTTTATCTCTAGGATTGTTAGAATTTTGATCTGTTTTTTCTAAGGATTTTTATATCTTAAACAAAGAAGAAAAAAACCTCAATCCATTTGTGAATTACATTTTTTAATTTTAATTTTATTTTTAAAATAAAGTTAAACCTAAAATAGGAAAAGATTTCAAACCGAGGTTGATGGTCAAGAATTTTGAGCTTTGTGGGGCTGTTTGGTGTTGGCAGTCTTTTGGAACATTTGGTTGGAGCGAATAGAACAACTTTTGAGGATTATAAGGGAGTGGGAGTAGATGAACTTTGGGATTAGATACTGGGCAGATCTCTGGGCATTAGTTTCAAATGAGTTCAGGGATTATTCTCTTTCATATATAATGATGGATGTGTTAGCAGCTGTAAAATGAATTTGGTCCAACTTTAGGTTCTTGTAAATTAGCCTACTTGAGAGGTGTTATCTATATTTTTTAGATGGTGGACTTCTTATCCACTTGTTTGTAAATCTTTCTGCTGTTTTAAGTTCGATCGTTTCTTGTCAACAACAAAAAATAGTAGAACCTTTTTTCTTTGAAATGTTTTGCTGGGAATTGGTATAATTACCAAAAAAAATTCAGGTTAAAGAAAATAAAAACCAAGAACTTGTTTCTAATATTTGAAATTGTATGTAATTTCTTGTTCCCTTTTTCTTGTTGTCAACACAGAGACCACAAGAGTTAATGGAACATCAATTCAAATACAAACTCCGAGTTCACATGACCTACAAATCTATGGGATAGTTGTAACTATTCTTTTGTGCTTTATTGTGTTTGGTGGTGTGAAAATGATCAATCGGGTTGCACCTGCTTTCCTCATACCTGTTTTATTCTCGCTGTTCTGCATATATATCGGGATTGCTTTGGCGAGGAAGAATCACCCTGTAGGTTAGTGAAGCTTTAACTTTCTTTCAGGAACTGGCACTTATCAATATGTTATATGTTTTTGCATGTACTTGATATTTTGTCTATGTAATTTGTCTACTATTATTAATGGTGTATTTAATTTTGGGGTCATAATACGTAGGCTTGATTTCATACATAAGTAATATTGTGAACCTTCAGTGTTGTGTTGTTGTCAGCTTGTTGTTTATTGTTATTACTACTACAATGTTAGAGATAATATTATTTGCAATAATAATGATAGCAATATTAACAACAATAATAGTTTTACTAAAAACAAAAACTTAGGTTTAGAAATAAAAGAAAATACAAGTAAGCTAGTATGACAACCTCAGCTGAAAGCATGAAACAAGGTCAATAATCTAAGCAACGCTGCCCCCATCCAAGAACAAATATACTGAAAGAAATATCTTCGGATGTTGTTACTCAGATCTAGTTGGATACTGTTATTATTTTTTATTTTTTTTCATTTTAGTGGTCAAAGGCTGCATGCCTGGACCAGTATCTTAAAGATTAGCTTACTTTTACACAGGTGTGCAGTTTAGATCAAGTCGGCCATCGCATTATATTATAGTAACTGGACTTTTTACATATATGTTCCCGTCAAATGTATTCTTTTATACTTGTTGGCTTTGGTTTTGGTGGGGGTAAATGGATAATATTTCTTGTAATATCTGTTACAGATGGGGTCACGGGCTTGAGTTTGAACTCTTTTAAAGAAAACTGGAGCTCAGATTATCAGAAGACCAATAACAATGGAATCCCTGATCCTGACGGAAAAGTATCCTGGAATTTCAAGTTAGTCATGGCATTAATCTTTTGAACTTTAGTAGTTTGACTATTTTGCTGGTGTGAGTTAAACTTATAAATATGCAAATATTAGGATTCTTTTTATGATTATTGAGGACATTCTTTTAAAATCACGGTTTCATCAATCTATTTCTTTAAACTTGTAATTGTCTACTATTATTTTCCTTTTTGGTGAAGGGCTATTATTTTATATACTAGCTGTATGTTTGTATGGCAATTTATTTGATTTGTTGGTTATGAATTTTGGGCGGATATAAATTTTCTATTGCTTTTTTAACTTTGCTATTAATTTTTGTTTCCAGTGCAATGGTCGGCCTCTTTTTCCCTGCTGTGACAGGAATTATGGCAGGTTCAAATCGGTCAGCCTCACTAAAAGATACTCAGCGTTCAATTCCTATTGGAACACTGGCTGCAACTCTTACAACTACGGCAATGTATCTGGTCTCTGTGTTACTATTTGGAGCCCTTGCAACCAGGGAGAAGCTTTTGACTGACAGGTATACAAATTCTCTAATAGTCCTTCCTTGAGGCACTAACCTATCTTTTCTTTCTCATTTTAACTATATTAATTTAAAGTTGCCTGAGGTTGTATAATTTATTTGTTTTTTGCCTTTCTATTCTCATTTATGTGTGGAAATGACCACCTCTGTTAATCATGTGGCAAACTAGACATCTAGGAATCATCTATTTTGCAATATTCATTTTTGCTCATCAACTTTTAACAAAAAATCCAAATTTGGAAAGAAAGACTGGCAGTTCTTCAACATAAGGACGGAGACAGGTGAAAGAAATCTTTTACTAAACTTTTTAAGTTCCCCCTCTTTTGTCAGTGGCTGTTCTTTCTTAAAAACCTAGAAAAAACATCTTTCTTTGTGCTGAATTTTTCGACACCTAATAAAAGGATAATGTAATTCCTAGGTTTGTACTTGTTAGAAGGTAAGTACCGAGAAGATCTGTTTGAGATGATTTCTAACTAGTCTCTGGTCTGGGAGTTCCTTTTGTTTTTGTTTGTTTGTTCTTAACTGTTCAGGGTTTAGAACAGCTAAATCCATTGATTTGGAGTTTCGTCCATGGCCACTTATTTATTATATTATCTATGTTGTGTTAATTGAGTTCTAAAAGTTGGGAGTTTCTGTCTAGTTAATTATTTTCCTGCGTATGTGTCAAATAGAATTTTGCATTGGCAAATTAATGTACTTTGTTCATCGTTTGTTTCTGCTGAAACTGGAGTTTCTCTGCAGGCTACTTTCGGCTACAATAGCTTGGCCTTTCCCAGTATTCATTTACATTGGAATAATTCTTTCAACCTTAGGTGCTGCTCTTCAAAGCCTGACTGGTGCCCCCCGTCTCCTTGCAGCAATAGCCAATGATGACATTTTACCTGTTCTTAACTACTTCCGGGTTTCAGAGGGGAATGAGCCTCACATTGCTACCTTGTTTACAGCGCTCCTCTGTATCGGGTGTGTCGTTATTGGGAACCTGGATCTAATCACACCAACTATAACTATGTTTTTCCTTCTGTGTTATGCGGGTGTGAACTTATCTTGCTTCCTTCTGGATCTTCTAGATGCTCCCAGTTGGCGTCCTCGGTGGAAATTTCACCACTGGAGCCTCTCTCTTCTTGGAGCCTCACTTTGTATAGGTATACTATACCTATTATATTTATTTTGTACTCTGATTTTTAACATTATGATCTATCTTTATAGACGCGCTAAGAAAGACAGTAAAAGCATAGGTAGGGAAATCAACTGTCAGCTCTTGAAATTTAGTTGGAAATTTCCAGCCCACCTAGCTTTGGGGATTGTTAAACTAATGGATCCTATATACTCGTCACTGTTAAGATTGATTAAATGGATTAGCATCTGACAGTGGCATGATTCTGTTACTGTCGTACTGCAAGTTATTGTAGCCATATGTGCATGCTTATGCGTGATGTAAGTAGGTTAAATTCGATTTTTTTTTACGTTATATTAATCATCTGTGTTTTCTTTTTGTATACAGTGATCATGTTCTTGATCTCCTGGACATTCACTATTGTGTCTCTAGCCCTGGCAAGCCTTATTTATTATTATGTAAGCATCAAGGGCAAGGCTGGGGATTGGGGTGATGGTTTCAAGAGTGCATATTTCCAACTGGCTCTCCGCAGTCTACGATCTCTAGGAGGTACGTGTACATCTAAAGTTTTACCTTTCTAGGTGAAAATTTTAATGTGAGAGCGTGTTTATGTGGTGTGGTTGCCGGGGGCATCCTGATGGTTTGGAGGAAGTGCGTGCTAATCCAATGGTTTGTGCTTGCATGTGAGTATACTTTAACTTTTTCTTATTCATCTTTTCACTATGCATGCAGCAAACCAGGTGCACCCAAAGAATTGGTACCCCATCCCATTGATATTCTGCCGGCCATGGGGGAAGCTGCCAGATAATGTACCCTGCCATCCCAAACTTGCTGACTTTGCCAACTGTATGAAGAAGAAGGGCAGGGGAATGTCCATCTTTTTTGCTATTATGGACGGTGATTACCGTGAATGTGCTGAAGATGCTAAGACTGCATGCAAACAGCTTGCTACCTACCTTGACTACAAGAATTGTGAAGGTGTAGCTGAGATTGTCGTGGCCCCAAGTGTGTCTGAAGGATTTCGGGGCATTGTCCAGACAATGGGTCTTGGAAACCTCAAGCCAAACATTGTGGTGATGCGGTATCCTGAGATATGGCGTCGTGAAAACTTAACGGAAATTCCAGCCACTTTCGTTGAAATAATTAACGATTGCATTGTTGCGAACAAGGCTGTTGTTATTGTCAAGGGTCTTGACGAGTGGCCTAATGAGTATCAGAGGCAGTATGGTACCATTGACTTATATTGGATAGTGAGAGATGGGGGTCTCATGCTTCTTCTCTCTCAACTCCTCCTCACGAAGGAAAGCTTTGAGAGTTGCAAAATCCAGGTTTTCTGCATCGCGGAGGAGGATACTGATGCGGAGGGGCTCAAGGCTGATGTCAAGAAGTTTCTGTATGATCTTCGGATGCATGCTGAAGTGATTGTTGTAACAATGAAATCATGGGACATGCAAGCAGACGGTGCTTCTCCTCAAGATGAATCCATGGAGGCGTACACTGGTGCTCAGCAGCGGATAGCTGATTACATGGCTAACATGAAGGCAACAGCTGAGAAACAAGGGACCCCTCTGATGGCTGACGGGAGGCAAGTTTTCGTGGATGAGCAGCAGGTGGAGAAGTTTCTTTACACTACGCTGAAGCTGAACTCGACAATACTCAGATACTCGAGAATGGCTGCGGTTGTGCTTGTGAGCTTACCTCCACCGCCGGCCAACCACCCGGCATATTTCTACATGGAATACATGGATTTGTTGGTGGAGAATGTGCCGAGACTTCTAATTGTGAGAGGATACCGTAGAGACGTTGTAACTCTATTCACATAGTTTCAGTGAAAGACTGCATCCGTCCTGGAATGGTAATTGCCGCATTTTCCGACGCTACGTTGTTCATATATATTTTTTCACTTTTCCATTTGATTTTCTTACTTTTGTAGTTTAAAGCGTTACATTCATTCTTTTTACCTTCCTTGTGGCTAGAGCAGCATCTTACTGGTTCCCTTAATTTGTTCTTGTAAAGTTTTGAAATATAGCTATTTTTTGGGATGTGAAACTTCCAGTTAAAAAGCTTAACCGTGCACCATGATGAATCTATTTTTGTTCATTTCTTGTGTCTTGCAGCTCAAATATATGTTGGTTTTGACTCGGTGGTTTTTTCGCTTCTCCCAAAACATCGCGTAGCCAATTAAGCAATACATAGGTACAATGATGTGCATTGCATTTGCTATGCCATGGGATGTGCATGACCCGGTTAAAGACATTGTATCCACCGATATCTTACCCAAATATAGACACTATACAAACATGAATCTACGAGTTTTACGTTTAGCTGGCCTCGGTTTGTGCGGTGTATCTTGTCTCGTTTTTCATGCTTAGAACCAGACTCGTTTTCTAAGTACCCGGAATTTCATCTCGTTCTGCGTGCACGAAGCATGCCTTGTCTTGTGCATGGGGTTTGCCTCGTTTTGCATGTGAGAAGTCCGCATCGTTTTGCCTGCCAGAAGTCTGCCCCTTTTTGCATCCACAGAGCCTGTGTCATTTTAGCTTGCACAGAGCTAGCCTCATTTTCCATGCGCAGTGCGGGCTTCGATTTGTGTGACATATCTCGCCTCGTTTTTCATAATCAGAGCCTACCTTGTTTTGCATGCCATGGTTCACCTCTTTCTGTGTAAGCTACGTCCGCCTCGTTTTGCATGCGTCAAGCCTGCCTAACACCCATGTTTTTGACAAAAATGTAAATTTTTTATTTCCGCAAAATATTTTTCCGAAGCATTCAGTTAAATTTTTTTAGGAATTTGGAAGCAGGTTTACGGTTTATTGAGCAACAATTGTATATTTAGTAGAATATTTAAGCCGAAAACTAAAAAAATAAGTGAAAAATGTACTGAGGCCCAAAACATTGTCAAATGAAGTTTTGCACTCAAGAATCTCAACAGAAAGTCTTACCTTAATTTTCAAAACTTCGTAGTGAGGCGAAAGTGAAAATAAATAGATTGAATGGTGATTTATGTACGAATTTGCAAAACCAACCGAAAACTGTAAGTTAACATCCACATCTTTTTGTAAAAAATGCAAATTTTTTATTTTCTCGAAATATTTTCCGTGAGCATTAAGGAAATCTTTATAATGTATTTGGAAGCGGATTGAAAGTTTATTGAGCAACAAGTGTACATTTAGTAGAATATTTATGCCGAAAAGAAAAAAATAAGTTTAAAATATAGAGATGTTAAAATGTATATTTAGTGTATAATTTTTATTTTTAAATTAGAGATGTTAAAATCACATGTAGGTGAGGCTCAACAAAAAAAATAGCAAAAATTTTGTTTCGTTAAATAATATTTTCACCCTCTTTTGGTTGACAAAGAAAACTCTATTAATAGGTAGTTTAGAATTAGATAAAAGCAAAATTAACAAAAAAAAAAAAAAAAAGGTTCAAATACCTTTAAATTTAGGAATGTGTGAATAGTAGCGTATGAATAGTAACGAGTGAATAGAAGCGGCCTGTAAAAATAACACCCTGAGTTCGGCACATTTCAGCACCTGGCGCACACGAATGTTTTTAACCTCACCTCGTTTCTTGTCCCAGAAGCCACCTAATTTTCTATGTACAGGATCGCCTCGTTTTGAGTGCTAGAATACTGTATCTTTTTTAGCGTTCAGTTGACCTCAGATTACGTGATGTATCCCGCCTTGTTTTCTATGCGTGGAGCTCGACTCATTTTGCGTTCCTGGGTTTGCCTCGTTCTGCATGTGAGGAGTCTGCATTGCTTTGCTGGCTAGAAGCCCTCCCCCTTTTTTCGTCCACAGAGCTCGTGTCTTTTGGGCGTGCACATAGCCAACCTCGTTTTTCATGAACGGAGCTTGCATCGTTTTGCGTGCCAAAAGCCTATGTGAACGAAGCCCGTCTTATTTTGCATGTCATGGTTCACCTTGTTCTGCATGAGCTACGTCTGTCTTATTTTGCGTGTGTCTAGCCCGCTCAACACCCATATTTTTTGACAAAAATGCAAATATTTTATTTCACAAAATATTTTTCCTGAGCATTAAGTTAAACTTTTTAAGGAATTTGGAAGCAGGTTTACAGTTTCTTGAAAAACAAATCTATATTTTGGTAGAATATTTAAGCCGAAAACTAAAAAAATAAGTAAAGAATACAATAATGATACCCAAAACATAGTCAAATGGGGTTTTGCACTCAAGAATCTCAACGGAAAGTCTCACTTTAATTTTAAAAACTTCGCAAGTGAGGCGAAGGTGAAAATAAATAGATTGAACGGTGATATATGTACGAATTTGCAAAATCGACTAAAAACTGTGATTGTTAATACACGTTTTTTTTTGTAAAAAATGAAAATTTTCTATTTTCTCGAAATATTTCCGTGAGCATTAAGGAAGCCTTTATAATTTATTTGGAAGTAGATTTACGATTTATTGAGCTACAAGTGTACATTTGGTAGAATATTTACGCCGAAACGTAAAAAATATAGAGATGTTAAAATGTATATTCAATGTATGTTTTTTAATTTAAAAAAAAAAAATTAGAGATGTTAAAATCACCTGTAGGTAATGTGACATCCCACATCGCCCAGGGGAGTGATCCTTATATGTATATTCCCATCCCTATCTATCACGAGGCCTTTTGGGAGCTCACTGGCTTCGGGTTCCATGGGAACTCTGAAGTTAAGCGAGTAGCGCGTGAGAGCACTCCCATGATGGGTGACCCACTGGGAAGTTCTCGTGTGAGTTCCCAAAAACAAAACCGTGAGGGCGTGGTTGGGGCCCAAAGCGGACAATATCGTGCTACGATGGTGGAGCGGGCCCGGGAAGTGGTTCTCCCAAGCCGGGATGTGACAATTTGGTATCAGAGCCTAACCCTGGTCGTGTGTGTGCCGACGAGGACGTTGGGCCCCTACGGGGGGTGGATTGTAACATCTCACATCGCCCAGGGGAGTGATCCTTATATGTATATTCTCATCCCTACCTATCACGAGGCCTTTTGGGAGCTCACTGGCTTCGGGTTCCATGGGAACTCCGAAGTTAAACGAGTAGCGCACGAGAGCACTCCCATGATGGGTGACCCACTGGGAAGTTCTCGTGTGAATTCCCAAAAACAAAACCGTGAGGGTATGGTTGGGGCCCAAAGCGGACAATATTGTGCTACAGTGGTGGAGCGGGCCCAGGAAGTGATATGTCCCGGGCCGGGATGTGACAGGTAAGGCATAAACAAAAAACAACAAAAATTTAGTTTTGTTAATTAGGTTTTAAATAGTTGATTAGAAGTGTTTAAATACGAATTATAATAGATTTTGCACGAAAAAATATATTTTGAAGAACATAATATGATAGGTTGTTGTAATGGTAAGAGAAATAAAAGAAAAATGTACAAAAATGTACAAAAAAAATGTTTCAAACTCTCCCTTCAAAGCCCACCAATCAATTAATTCGGACTGTTGAAATTTGATCAAACGATGACCCTTTAAAAAGTTATAATAATTTTAGTCGTTTGATTAAATTAAATATCTGAAAACTATCAAATTTAGAAAATTAAATATTTAAAATATTTCCAGTAACCTCGTCTAAAATTTATCAAACAAACAGCTCGTAATCACCTTAACACATAACGTCGGTTACTCACGTACGTAAAATAAAGTGAATCTCACCCGGAGATTCACCAAACCAACAGCTCACAATCTTCACAAATAACATGTGACTATCGATGAAGCCTGAGATTTAATGAATCTAAAACGGTTGGAAATCGTTTGTTGTATGGTCACACAAAAAATCAACGGTTCAGAATGAAATCGTGTCTTTGTAGAAGGGTTCGGAAAAACGGAAGCTCACTCTCTCTCTCTCTAAAATAATATATAAATATGCAGATATTGGAATAATCGCTTTTTGTTCGTACATAAAAGCCGAATTCAGACGTACGGTTACGGATCGAATCATTTTCCTCAGCTTTCTCGGCAACCAAACAGAAACTAAGGGTACTGAATTTAGTCTCTCTGGATCATATTGTGGTTTTATTTATTTATTTTCTTTGATAAATTCCATTTTTCTGAAAATTTTGAGTTTGAATTTTTACAGATGCTAGCGGGCGGCGGAGGAGACGATGAGGGGATACGGCGGAGAGGCTGCACGTACAGAAAGGACGATTTTCTCCCCGAGGAGTCGTTTCAGAGCTGGGGCAACTACGTTAATGCGTTGAAGCAGACGCCGGGCCGGTTCGTGGATCGGGTCCTGACCCGGTCGGCGGACAACACGGAGCTGGTGGAGGTGAAGGCCCGGAGTCATCACGAGATGAAGAAGACGCTCAGCTGGTGGGACCTCATCTGGTTCGGACTCGGCGCTGTCATCGGCGCGGGAATATTCGTGCTCACGGGACTGGAGGCGAGAGAGCACGCGGGCCCCGCCGTCGTGCTGTCGTACGTCGTCTCGGGCGTCTCCGCCTTGCTCTCTGTTTTCTGTTATACCGAGTTCGCCGTTGAGATTCCTGTTGCAGGTACGGCTATACCACACACTTACTAAATATTCGAGCATTTTTAAATATTTTTATTTAAATTAGCCTTTGCCCGCATATTTATCATCTTGTTCAACCATAAACGTTTAAAATTTTTGTAGCAAAATGTGCATGTAGCCTAGGCTTTGATGTTTGATTTTCACAACACAAAAAAGGATCGATATCAGGGATGAGCAAAATATCGATAGGTTTGAGTAATCGCGGTTACCCATCTATTTAGAGGTCAAGGTTACGGTTATGGGTAACCGTTTACACGAACAAACGGTTATGGGTATAACCGTTTATCCGTAAAATTTAAATGGGTAGTTATGGGTATTACTTGTGATTATAACGGATATCTATCGATTATGGGTATTATCCGCGATTATAACGGATATCCATTTACTCATTTAATTTAATATATGTAAAATTTATAATATTTTTAACGGTTATAACGCGTTTTTGTATTTGTTGCTAAACTTTTCATATACAAAAAGTTTGAAGCATAAGAATCCAACAAGGAGAAGGATCAAAGAGCTGACTTGAAGCTTATGATCTATCTTGCAGTTAACAGAAAGTACTGGTATTAGTGTAGAAAAATGTTTGTTTTTAGAAGCTTTACTTTGTAATCATATGGATTATAATTAAAGACTTGCTTGGGTGTAGCAGAAAAATATCATTAGTAAACTATTATTTCAATTATTAGAATTGTATGAGAACCTAAATGATTAAAATAGGGAAATGCATACTAAAATGTACCTATAACGGTGTTTAATTGTCAGACGGTTTTTTTTTTTTTTTTTTTTTTTTTTTTTGTAATTTTCAAGTTGTTAAAAAAAAAAACAGGTAGACAGGTGAAAAATGGGTAAATGGGTAAAAAAAAAAAAGGATAAACGGGTTTAAAATGGGTAAACAAGTAAATGGTTATGGTTAAATGGGTAAACGGTTATGGTTAAATGGGTAAACGGTTATGATTAAATGTGTATACGGTTGTGGCTATGGTTAACTGTTTATAAACGGTTATGGGTATGAGTTTAACCGTTTATGCAATTACCCAACAGGTAAACGGTTATACGGTTATGAACATAAACGGTTATGAGTAAATAACCGCGGTTACCCACCCGTCATAACCGTTGCCTATCCCAAATTGATATATAATTTAATAATAATACACCATAATTTTATTTTATTGCCCGTTATAAAGTAATGCTGACATTTTAAGGGTTATAGGTTCCCTTTGGAAGCCGTTTTAAATAATATAAAGCTTTTTTAGAAATATGTTTTTGAGTTCTAAAATACTTGAAGTATTTCTTACAAGAAAACACTTGAAGTGTTTTCTATAAGAAATACTAGTTTTGTGTGCTTCTTGTGGGAAACACTTCAAATGCTTTTACAAGTTTCACTTGCATTTTTATTAAGGATTAATTCTAAAAATATTTTTACAAAAAACGTTTGCAGTCATTTTATATACACTTCCATAAGATTCTGTATGCTTTAGCTTTGGTTCAAATATTTTCTGAAAGAGGATTGTTAATAGGACTAAAAATAAAAATTTGTATTCCACTTGCTCCTTTTTCCCCTATTTACTTCACCTCGGTGAGTGCCAACAAATGCTTCCTTTCAAAAGTGTGTTCTTAAGTTGTGTGCGTGAAATTTAGTATGTTATTGTTAGGACATGATTGAGAGTGCTTTTGATAACAAAGGATTAACTGCATCCAAATAACTAGATCTTTTATTTATTTAGAAAACATATATTTTTGATAAATAAAAAGCTAAACATGCCTTTGATTAATACTTTCCAATTGAATTATTTCATATACATGCCTTTGATTAACTAAATCATAAACATGCTTTTGATTAATATCTGACAATTGAATTATTTCATAGGATGTATGACTTGAGGTTTTATACAACTTTAATTATTAGGAATGATGTCACTCAATACTATAGTCTGGTGATATTCCTTTTTACTTGGAAATGAGAAGTCTTAAGTTCGAATCTCGTGGATGACAAATTTCATATCAAATTAGATTGTCAATTGTGTAATTTAGTCGAATTTTCTCTCCCCTTTAATGTAAAAATATATCGATGTACTAAAAAAATAAATTATTAAGAATGACTTTAGGTGAAGATGCAACATTATCAAATTATCAAATGATTACGTTTAGGAATTCTTTTGAATATTCTAAAGATACTTTAGTTACATGTACAAAAAAGAAAAAGTCTAAATTGCCAAATGATTACGTCTAAGGAATTCCTTTTAATTACGTTGATGATTTTCTTCCTCCAAATTTCTTTCTTTTTTAGTCTCTTATCACTTTTATTTATTTATTTATTATATATATATATATATATAAAAAGTTAACTTAGTTGAGATTGTTCAAATAAGAGGAGATTGAGGAATTGGAAGGAAAGAAGTGTTATTCACGCATATATTTTTATCTTACACACAACCTTGTTAAGTTATTATTATTAATTTTTTTCAATTCATTTGATTTTCGCATAAATTTGAAAAACGTGTGTGAGAAAATGTGTGATGGGGGGGGGGGGGGGGGGGGGGGGGGGGGAAATCTGGCAGGAAGCACACCTTTGCTTGGCCGCGTTCTTTTGCTACTTGCTAGATTGATTTTTTCATCGTTTCTTCTGGATTTTTTTGTTTACCTTCTAAAATGTAAAGTCAATAGTAGAGGCCTGCGTGTGTCTTCAACTCTGCCCCCATCACCTGTCCAAGATTTTGACTCTTTTTTTTTTCTTTTCAATCTTTCAAGATTTATACTTAATTATAGGGGTGGGTACAGTTTGATTTGTCCTGGTTCTACCACAAAATGGAAACGAAAAAAGAAAATTTCAACGGTGCGGTAATGCTTAAATTTATTTCTAAAATCGTACGGTTTGGTTCATGACAGTTTCGGTTTGATTCATACCGGTTTACGGTTCTAATCAAAATTATATATATGTTTTTTCTAATTTTGTACTTCTAATACCAAACACATATTTCAATCATAAATTCAAGTAAATTTGAGTTTCCACTATTAGATCTACAAAATTTGTGACCGGAATATAGAAAGTGTGCATATATAAATATAAATCAAAAGATAGAAAAGTTAATATCAAGACTAAAGTGTAGATCTTAAACTAAAACTAAAATGTACATAATGCATAATATACTGGAAAAGAATGGAGAACAACAAAGGAGGGGGAGAAAAGTGATAAAACAACAAAGGAGGGGGAGAGAAGTGAAGAAAAATATTGGGCTTATACACATGGTCATCTTGGAAAAATGTCTTATTTATACAAAAATAATAATAAAACAATAATTTATATTAAAAACGGTTCGGTCTGGTTCCTTCGGTTCTTAATATTTCCAAACCGGAACCGGAACCATTTGAAACGGTTCAGTTCGGTTTTTGTTCCGGTTTGGTGGTTTTTATGCCCACCCCTACGTAATTATAGTCTTATCTGGTTGATTAGGTACTAACAAATTGTTTTATTTCAAATTTTGGATATATGAATTTTCACGCATGCGTTCAATTCAAGCATTGCCATTGCATTTTTTCCCATTCAATTGATGATTTACTTCATAGTAAATAACAATTAGTAACGAGCTTGTCACATCTTAGTTAAAAGTATCGAAGTTTCAAGTTCGAATCCCTCTATTCTCGGCTCCAGTATCACTTCCATAAAAAATAATAGTTGTTGATTCCATCTTGCTACATCTAATCTAATAGTCCGAAGTAATTAAAATAGTAATTTGTTGATTTGTGTCGATACACTTTCACAAGATTAAAAGTTAATTAGGTTCCCTCCTAATATCCTTAGATTGAATTTGATTTTTCAGGTGGCTCATTTGCCTACCTAAGGGTGGAGCTTGGGGACTTCGTAGCGTTCATTGCAGCAGGCAACATCCTCCTCGAGTACGTCATAGGTGGCGCAGCCGTTGCTCGTTCTTGGACATCCTACTTCACCACCCTCTGCAATCGCAGCAACACCAATGATTTCCGCATCATAGCCCACGGTTTCCCGGAGGACTACAAGTACCTCGATCCCATTGCTGTCGCTGTCATTATCGGCATCTGCTGCCTCGCAGTCCTCAGCACAAAGGGTTCTTCTCGTCTCAACTACATTGCCTCGATTGTCCACATCATTGTCATTCTCTTCATCATCATCGCTGGCCTCACCAAAGCAGATATCAATAACTACCGCGATTTCTCCCACTTTGGCCCTCGCGGTGTATTTCAAGCTTCAGCTGTTCTATTCTTTGCGTACGTTGGATTTGATGCTGTTTCAACCATGGCGGAGGAGACCAAGAATCCTGCAAAGGACATCCCAATTGGTCTTGTCGGCTCAATGGTGATTACCACAGTGCTCTATTGCTTGCTTGCAGTGACATTATGCCTTATGCAGCCGTATGGCCAAATCGACAAACAAGCTCCATTTTCGGTTGCGTTTGAAGATGTTGGGATGGGATGGGCCAAGTACGTTGTGGCAGCGGGTGCATTGAAAGGCATGACAAGCGTGCTGCTTGTTGGGGCAGTTGGACAGGCGCGGTACCTCACTCACATTGCCCGAACCCACATGGTGCCGCCATGGTTTGCGCAAGTTGATTTCAAAACCGGCACTCCTGTCAATGCCACGGTCACCATGCTTGCAGCCACCGCAATCATTGCCTTCTTCACGAGCCTTGACATTCTGGCCAACCTTCTCTCCATCTCCACTCTGTTCATCTTCAGCCTTGTTGCCATCGCTCTCCTTGTTCGCCGCTACTATGTCAGCAGCGTCACAACTCAGGCCAACAGAAACAAGTTCGTTGCCTTCCTTTTCATCATAATTAGCTCTTCAATTGCCACCTCTGTCTATTGGAGCAGAACAGATGATTGGACTGCCTACGTGGTAACCGCGCCGCTTTGGTTCTTGGGTACTTTAGGGATTTGGTTACTTGTCCCCCAAGCAAGGAGTCCGAAGCTCTGGGGAGTGCCACTGGTGCCATGGTTGCCATCTCTTTCAATTGCCATCAACATTTTCCTGCTCGGGTCAATCGATCACGCCTCATTCATAAGGTTTGGAGTGTGGACTCTGATCATCTTGGTTTACTACTTCATCTTCGGATTGCACGCGTCTTATGACACGGCAAAGGACTCCGAAGAGAGGAGGCTGGAGGGCGGCACAAACAATGAGTTGAAGAAGGTTCAAGCTGCAAGGGTGGCCACGAGGGACGCCGGCTTAGACGCTGGAAATGGTAGCAATGCCTCTGCACCTCCTGCTAGTTAAGAAAGGGTATGTTTTGTGTGTGGAGATTTAATTGTTTATGTGTGTGATTAGTGCTGTTTAGTTTTATCAGCTTGCTTATTAGAGATGTGATTTACAATTAAATGTTGTCTATAAATCTGTTTTGAAGTACGTAGTATTTTACTTTTATTGATATCACCACAACTTTCTTTCTCAATTAACTTTATTTCTTACAATGTAACTAGAGGGGTTTATTTATTTTCAAAATGATAAGTAGACAATCTAACTCTAACGGGCAAAAAATTATGATCGGTCCGGGGAGGCTACTGTAGCGATACAATGCACCCAAACATTCTCGCACGGTTGAGAATGGCCTGTATTCGCAAAGGGATTCGCATCAACAAAATAGGTAGAGAATTATTGAGAAATACCATTAATCCGTATTACTAAGTGGCAATTAAGAGCTACTTAAATTGCCTCAAAAAAGAAGACGTTAATTGTGGATAGGATCTTTACCACGCTTAAAAGGGTTAAAAACATTTATAATACTTGCAAGAGTAACAAGATATTGTAGTATAGATGGCTCTAGTAAAATCGTTCTTCACAGAGATTATTAAATAATTCATATTAAACCAAATCTCAATTAATTATTTAAAAGTAAAGTTTTGAGAAGATTGATTTATGATATAATTTAATAAAAACGAGTTTAATTTTAAAGAGTAGAAATCAAATTCAGAAAGCACTGGATTCCGCCGTCATCTTAAGTAGTTCTCCTAATTACTTATGACCTAAACATGCATATTTTGAATGTTAGATTTTCCTAATATATGCCTACTTAGACCCCCAATATAGAGCGTATATCAAACATGCAATTTATCTGTGGCATTCAGATCAAATCTAAACATGCATGACTCATTAAGTTTTGTGAAAACCCTCTAAAAAACAATGCAACCCTTAAGGCGTGGTATTCATCCTAAGTGAACTTGCACGTATTAACCACAAGAAACCTTTGTCAATTTCAGGGACTGACCTCCGACCAAAATTGCATCAAATTACTTTTCTAAACATCCTAATGGTCACGAATCTTACTTTTTTAAACATCCTAATGGTCACGAAACATCAAGACACTTAGATAGTTTAAACCGGTGATTAATAATTCAAAATCTGCATGCATATTATCATAAGAAAATTGAAAATAAACTACCTATTCTTACTAAGGCTCGTGGCCTCACCCTAACAAAATAGATTAGTTACGCATATTTATAATTAAAATCAAAGGAATTTTTATTGAAATAGAAAAAGATCGAAAACATCTTGAATGTAAAAATCTGAAAATCTCTAAACTTTGCCCAAACTCCTCTCTCAAATTTCACATAGAGAAGAAGAAGAACTAGGCCTAGACATATTGTCTTATTACTTTAGTCTAAAGAAGGAGGCGAAATTGCACTGTAGAAATGAACAGTGTTTTGGTCCGAATTTCACTTTATTTACGAGGTTGCCACTGACTCTCTCTGCCGTTGATCATGATACCTGCGTGTTGATGATCGTGGAAAGGCAGGGTGCGATCGTCACTTTACCATTCTCTTCCTCCCCTCTTTCTCTCTCCCTCAAATCCCATCTGCTCACCTAAAATCCCCAGATCGAACATCCTCCATCTCAAATGAAAAAACCTTCCCCCTTCAAAACCCATAGAATCAGCACTCATGGAATAATCATGGATTTTTGTTGAGGTAATTTGATTGTTTCCTCATCTGTAATTGGTTTCTGTTAGTTTATTGTTCTTGAATTTTAATTTTTCTGTTTTCCAACTTGGAACAGTCGACCTTCTGGTGATAAAATCGTGATGTGACCATCGTATTCTCTCTCACGGCTCACAACGATGAAATCGCACAGGACTTCGTTGATTTCTGTCAACTCCGACCACGACCAGTGTCGTGTAAGCTATCAATTACCCCCTCTCGATCTTCTTTTTCTTCTTCCGCTTATCCCTGCGCATTCCAGTTTGACTGTATGTGTTCTGGATGCATCTTGATTTCCTTAGTATGATTAGACGATTCGGATGCGCCTAATAAACAAACCTTATTTGCCTCGCGCGTTCAGTCATCTCCTTCCTTCGTCTAAAACCTCACACAGAGACAGAGATCCCCCAAAACCCTAAACGCCCAAAGGTAATTTTGTGTAATTTTTCAATTAGTTTTAATTATCTGACGAATCCCTAGCATAAATTCACTCTCTCTCTATTCTAAATGCGTTTAATTTTTTTGTTTTAATTTTTTGCAGTATTAGTCACAAAGTTACGGAGCTGAAATTGCAAACGCTGGCATGGCTGCCTTAAAAAATGTAAGCTTGAAATTTTTAGGTTCTGTTTGGTTGTTGGAAAACTGAATCAAAGAGGTTTTTTTGTTTGTTTGTTTTGTTTTGTTAATTATCTCGGAGACGTAGTTAATTGTTGTGTTTCTGAAAATTTGAAAACAGAAGAAGAACGTGTTTGTGAAGTTGGTTTCGACGAAGAAGCAGGTTACTATGGACCATATCACATGCTATAAAATCCCAAGGAGGTTTGTGT
Source organism: Pyrus communis (assembly GCF_041283825.1). Lineage (NCBI taxonomy): Eukaryota > Viridiplantae > Streptophyta > Magnoliopsida > Rosales > Rosaceae > Pyrus > Pyrus communis. The sequence continues at coordinate 5,288,790 of NC_142569.1, forward strand.
TTTCCAGATGCAAGTTGCCTGGTCCTCTGAAGCAGCTTCAAGCTGATTTGAGGAAACTGGTGCTTCCCTACACTGCCTTTAAGCTTAAGGTATGCAAATATTGGTTCCGGTCTTAATATATTTTGCAATGCTTTATGATATTTGATTTGTTTATATTTTAATTGATTTGAAGAGCTGTTGAAAATGAGAAGTAAGAATCTGAAGTAAAGAGCTGAGCTTTTTCCGCAATGTTTTTGCAAGAGAAGAGGCGGAACAATCTTAGAGACTTTTTGAATGTGGCTGGGCCTATGGGGGTTACACATTTCCTCATGTTGTCGAAAACTCCAACTGCGCCATACCTTAGGTTTGTGAGGACACCTCAAGGCTCAACGCTATTTTCATAAGATATGCAGTGGGTTCCATTTCTAATGTCTTTGTGGGTTTTCAGGGGTGCAGATCCTGATTGACAAGGAAGAACAGAAACGGATATAACAACAGTGAGACCGAATGGGAGATCCAATGAAAAAAAAACAGCAATGGATAAACCGAGGCCTATAGATTTCAACTGCCTCACAACCGCCGCCAGAGAGGTCAGATTGTCCAGAGCGTTGTCTCTTCCTCCGCCAACACCGCTGTGTCAGATGTTAAGCTGCAGCTCCAGGAGGACCATAACAATGGCTTCAATCCCATCCTCCACTTTTGCTTCTGGTGAGTGTATTTTAAGCGCTTTTGCCAAAAATCTGCTTATTTACTTGGTTTTTGTGGGTTTTATTAAAATTGTATGGTTGTTGTTGTAGCGTAAAAAAGTTTGCATCTTTGCATTGATATTTGGAGCAACAGACGGTATTTGGATTTGGGGTTGTATAGAAATTGAGTAATTGAAATTTATTAGATATCCAATGGAAAATTTCCAGTTATTAGATATCCAGTTTGATATTTGGCGGGTAAATTTCCATTCTTTGGATTAGGGTGCACAACAGTTGATAAGAGGATAAGTCATAAATGGAGTGATGAAATGTATTAACTTTTATGACTAATTTCCAAAGAAATTGCAATCTGCCAATGTAAAACGGTCAATTATTTAATATCCGGTTTCATTTATAGTAGAAAAGGCAATGGATAAGAGAGATGATGGTTAAATTTGTATTTGTTATGTTAACTATTTGAAGTCTAGAATCTAAAGTTAATATATTTGTTATGTTAAATGTCGTATGAAATATTTATTATTGAAATCTTCTTGGTGCTTTGTTTTATAAAAGATTCAGGATGGGGATAATTTAGCTATCATTGATTGGCATCGTTTTTTAAGTTTTGTCTGTGCTTTTGTTTGTAGGATCGACTTGGGAAAGAACAGAGGAGAGCACAAGCATTATCAATTTATTTGCTATAGTATTGTCCCTCTTCCTCTGGCCTCCTGAAGTGTTTCCATTCCAGTGTCACCATCTTTTGTTTCATTCATTTGTAGAATATATTCTTCTTTTTTCTATACCTTTATGACCTCCTTTTAACTTTGATTATCTGTACTTGATGAGTATTATTAGCCCATTCTCAAAATTTTGCATCCCCTGCTTCTTTCTTATGGTCTTTATACTCAAACATGTGCAAGTTTGTATTTTTCTGATGGATTGGACTATTGGGAACTTAGGTACTTTTACTTTTTATATATTTTTGTTGGGTTTTTTCTTTTTCGGAAAATGAGTATATGATTAATCGCTTGACTTTCGCTTTCAAAATGACTGTTTGAAGTTTTCTGTCAATTTGGTTGTGATGGTAAGATTACTTTATGTAACATTGTGTTGTGGCATGTGAGTGTCGAACTTTTTTCTTAATTTAATTTCGGAAAGAAATGCGTTTTAACGGTAGTCCTATATGATGAAGTTAGCATCCTTATAAGTTGGGAACCTAAAACAGGAGTGGTGTACTCATAAATTCCTACTTTTCTCTGCCTCCTTCGCTCTACTTGCATCAGTTGTGACTTATTTTCTTTTTTGGTTTTATCTCAGGAGTTTGTCAGGGAGAAAGTTTGTGAACGAAAGAAATCTAATCGAGAGGTATTTTCTTTTTGGCACATATCATGAATTATGTTTGGGTGTTTAAACAATATTTGCCTAAAAGTATACTCTGTTTTTTAGTGGTATTTCAAATAAGGTAACTTCCCCAAACATTGATATTTTGGTTTTCTATTGGTATGTGTGAAACCAACTTGATTCAGGTTACAAGGTTGAGGGTAGCGGATAGTTGTCATATTGCGGATAGTTAATCATGTTCAATAACCTTAGTTACAGGGCCATTCACTTAAATTTTGGTTTCAAGTTGTAGAAAGACGGCTTTTCATTCTTTCTCAAAATAAGCTTTCACAGCTTCAGTTTCACATCATTCGTCACTGGATTTGCTAATACAAGTTTTTATTGAGATAATCTTATTGGTGAATTGTTAAAAGGTAGGAAGAGAGAAGGCGGCCTGCGATTTTATTAACTAAAGTTCAGATTCATTTTTTGTGGTATGGGGTGTTCGAGAGAAAGGGTTTCAGGGATTAGGTTTGGGTGGGATTTCAAGGATTAGGTTTGGGGTTTTGTATGTGCGATTTGTAGAGAGATGGGGGGTGTCCGAGATAGGATTTAGGTGATTTGTTTTAGGAATTGCAGAGAGAGATATGGAGTGTCCAAGAGAAGTGTGGGAGGATTTAGGCAGGATTTTAGGGATTTGGTTTAGGGTTTGTTTTCTTCGATTTGCAGAGACAGAGAGCTGGGACAAGGGTGAGAGAGAGATGGGAGGATTTTATGCAAGGGTTAAAGGGAACGAGTAAGGGAGGTATGGGTATGGGTTTTTAGGGCCGGTTTCTAGGGAGGTGGTCTGCTGTCAGTGCCCTCACAGGGTGGGGTGTGATATGGGGGAGAGAGGAGAAGGGGTTGGTTGCCGAGAGAAGGTGACGGTGGGTGCACGATTAGGGGGACAGAGAGAGTTGATTGGGTACAAGATATGAGGGTAGGGTTGAGGGAATGAGTGTGTTGGCTGCAAAGAGATGGTGGGGTTGAGTTAGTATCTCCCTCTCTATCGCTTCTCTCTTCCTCCATATATGACATCTTTGTTTTGGGGTCAAAATATGTTCGCTTTTACATAGAAATTTGAGTGTTTTATTTATTTATTTGGGTTTTTGTAGCTGATACATATTATGTTTTGTGTTTCTGGGTTTTATCACGTTGCTGATGCATAAACCCATCAGTTCCTCTGTAATTCGTTCTGGTTTTCATTATTCTTTTTCGATTTGTTTGGTCACAATTGAAATGGAATTTGTTGGCTTGATTTTGTATTAGGTTGCCAGAGGGTTCTGTTTTTAGGGTTCTCTCCGTCCCACTCACTCTCCCTCTCCCTCTCTGTTTCTCTTCTTCAATCAGTCTGACGTAGTTTTGCAATTTAGGTTTCAGTGCATTTACTGGAATATACATACATATAAATGTCTAAATTTGTTCAATTTTTCTATACACAGGCTGGGTTAATTTGATTCTTGACCAATGATTGGATATTATATTACAATTGTGGGTTCTGTTTTTAGGGCTGGATGAAAAGAAACACCCATCAGAGCTTTCAACAACTCGAAGGTCAGTGATTTCTTCCTTCTGTCTAATTCTGTTTCTGCTATTTCAATTTGTAGAATTTACTTTAGGGTTTTAAGTTGGAAAATTTAATTAAACATTTTCAGTTGGAGAGCTTGGTGTATACAACAATTAGGGTTGTTAATTTTGATTGCTGGTCTACTAAATGTTTTATAACATGTAAACAGGGAGTACATACTTTGTATGCCATGGATAGGGAATGGATACGTAATTAGATCAATTGATAGGTGCCGCTGTTTTGGATGTCTACATCCAGCAATACCTAGTATTCTGTGTTTTGTTGTTTTAGCTCTGTGTTTTGTTGTAGTGGATTGGAATTTCTACTAGAATCATTATTATTATTATTAATATTTAGGGGTTGGGTAAATTGATTTTGGAGATTTTTTATGTGGTTTGGGTTCTTTGATTTTGTTTAGATAGATGGTACTTGATTGTGGTTTAAGTTTTTTTAGTATATTCCCTGCACATTGTAAAATTCTGGTACTATTTGGGTGTTTTGGTGTTGAAAGCCTAGGGTTTAGGGTTTAGGGTTTAGGGTTTAGCATTTAGAGGAATGCAAAGAAGGGATGTCTGCGTTTCTGAACTCTTATGCAAATCTAATTTGAAATCATGAAACACATTTCATATGTTTCTCAAATCTCAGCAACAAGTTTTAGAATCCTGAAATCTAAGTAAAGGTACATCATTCCTATTTTCGTATTTTTTTAATTCCTATCATCATGGCCACGATTAAATGTGAATATGCATGCCAACCTTGCATACTCAGTGATTAATTTCTGGATGAATTTTTCTTTAGACGAGGGTTTGCAGATATGAATACTTGAGGGGCCGATGGTCACCATGTTGGATCCATTGATACTGATACAACGTGGGATTTAGTTGGTTATATTCAAATCAGAAATAAAATTGCTTTGTATATTCCGCATTTGATTGAAAATCTGTAATTTAAATAGAAATTCTTCTTCTTCGATATCACTGTGCAGAACACATAACTTCAATTAGTTTTTTTTTTTTTTTTTTGGCGGTAAGATTCTGTATAATTAACCTCTACAATTTTATTCACATGTTCATGATCACCACTTAATTAATTAGTGGTTGGGTGTTGACCATTGAATGTTTTATTTTTCAATTCGAAGCTTGAATCTCACTGAGCTTCAGGTATTTTGCTTTAATTTTTTACTTCTCTTTTGTCTTCTTTTCTATTTGATTTCTTTCCTTCGTTTTATCCTAAATTCTGAGTTTTCATTTTGTTTAAAGTAGTTTTCTCCTGGTCTATTGATATTTTTAATTTTTTATAGTTATTTCCTGTTCTCCACTATCATTTTTTTTGGTGTGCTAATTAATCAATTTTATTTGTAACATTGTGCATTTCATATGATATTTCTGAAATATTTTGAGATTTTACTACAAGTGTAAATGGTAAATATGAAGTTGCTATTGTTACTTTTTGTATCTTTTGCACATTGGTTTTTTTGTTTATTGTCATATATGTGAATAAGAAAGATGATAAGAAATGTGTTGGTGGTTGGGAAATAGGAGGAAAAGAAGCAAATAAAAAAGGTTATATGGAGACTTGCTGATAATAATTTTGGAATGTTAGCAGACTCAAGATTGCAAGTTGGCAACCGATGGTGCTAAATGATTTGTTAGATTATTCAATAGTAATTTTTTATTTTTCCTTATCAGTTATTGTTTCAAAGGGTGAAAAAGAGTGGGGGACACGGAAAGAGGGGAGAAAGAGGACAAAAGAATGGTTTGTTCTACTTTCAATGCTTTGGGTTAAAAAAAGAAAAAAGGTTCACTTCACTCACTTTGATTGAACTTTTCATTTCTTAAGTTTCTCTTGCTATATATATAGTGTATATTTCTTATTTATGTGTTTTTGATTCTCAGATTGTCTCTTTTGCAGAGCATGTGGTGTGGAAACACACCAACGAAGCCTCACTTTCGATGTCGAACTCAAGTGTGGCTCTAATCTAGCCCCCGAAATTCCAACATAGCATGTAGCAATGCATTATGTTTTCCTGTGTGATCTTCATACAAAGGTACGAAGAACTAACTATGTTTAGTTTAATGGCTTGTTGGATGCTTAAAAATAAATTTTAGCCAACTCCCCGCATGAGGTTGATGTTATAAATTTTTGGACTCCATTCTTAGAAAATTTTGGCATTTTCATCAAATGAGGTTCTTTCTGTTTTGGACTGTGGGTTAGAAGTATTAAGACACTGACGCTTGAGTGTTTGAAAATTAGGTGCAAGACATATGAGCTTCTAATCAAGAAAGACCTGCTTTTAAATCCCATTGTGTGTTCTAAGTGCTGGATGGGTTGTGCTTTTACCAACCCTAATAAAATTATATTTGAATCATGCTGTCTGATAACTCTTTTTCTTTTTTTCCTGTTTGTGGTTTTTAGTCTTTGTCATTTAATTGGTATAGCTTTGCTAGGATCTCTGTTCCGGCAGTGTGTGATTAGTGCTAATGGAATTTCAGCACTGTTTCTGAGCTATTGCTCGAATTGTTGTATCTAAGTATGCATTATACATTCAATTGAGCCAATGAAGCATGTGTGCCAACGAATTTTGAAGAGTTCGGCTTGGTTCTCTCTTTGGTCTTTAATATTTATGTGTGAGGCACCTGTTTGTTGACTAATTAAGTCCCTTCTCTTAAGTTTTTCAGTAGATATTGTGTAATTTGCTTTTATGAGCACTTCTTTAACCTGTCAAGTTCCCAAAATGTACAAGGAGATATCAAGTTTAACAAGTCACGAACTATGATCAATCCAAATGCAGTGAAATTAGGGATTTTACACTTAAAAACTTAGTTAGCTTTAGACCATAGGATTAGCATTTTGCGCATGTGAGTATCATTGACCTGCTCATTTTATTTTTCTGGATAAGAAACAAATTGTCATTAAAGGGAGAAGAAAGTGTACAAAAACAAAGTTTCTGTAAGCTTGCATTCATATGCCTAATATTTTAATTTCTTTTCTTGCCATTACCTGTTGAAATGGCTGCCTACACTGCAGGACACATATTATGTGTGAACTACGTGTTTCTTCTGTTTCTTAAGGAAACAGAACTTTTTTGGAAACTATATCTTTCTAATCAAAGACGTTCAGTTTCTTCCCATTCATCGTACAATGTGTTTATATGTCAGCTCGCTTGAATGTATATAAAAACAAAACTGTTCGTCTTATCGACCTCATTCACTCATGTATCATTCTGTTTGTTCATAATTGTGTTGAATTTATTCAACTTAAATATGTTTTATTCATCCGATTACGCCTAAAACAGTTGGTTCCCGCAGCAACGCGCGGGCGTAATTTCTAGTTTATACTGCTATAATTCAATCCTCCTAGGAAATCAAATAAATTAAAATAAACTACATAATCATAAATTGACTACTAATGCCCAAAATATGCACAGTCACATTTTGGACCCATATCTGCTCCAAAATAGGCCCAAGATAGCTGGATTTAAAGCTTGAAATATTTTGAACACTTCTCTAGTCCATGAACCCGACAATGGTCATATTGGGCTCTAAAATCGCAATTAAGCCCCAAAAACGTCACTTTCCAGCATCGCATACTACTACTTTATTTCATCGCCAGAAAATAATCGATTGGTAGAAAAGCCGAAATTTTGACATGAACAAGCTAAGGAACTCACGAACGTCCTCCAATTTGAATCACTCCAAAATTTGTCTGTTTGATCACATTTTGCTCCAGAGAAAGTCGAAAGTCCTATATATGTTGAAAATATAAAGCAAAGCATCAGAATTCTACCAAAATAATTACCAAAACATACTAAGAATAGGGTAAAATATATAATATGAAATCGACTCATCATGAGGATTCTCACTGCAAGTGACCCTTTACCATAATGGTGAAAAGATGTTAAGCACTTGTATGACGACGTGAGTTCGAATTCTGTTAGTGGTTAATCTAACAAAATCCGTGGTTTAATGAAAAAAAATTGTGGGGTTCTCACTAATCACTATCCGCATGACGACAACTGTAAGAAGTCCTTTTTTTCGGAGTAGCATCACAGCCGTCCGATTAGGACATCGTTTTAAAAACTACTGAATCTTGTCCAAAGTAACTTCCCCATCTGTCTGCATCACTCTCTATGCAATTATTTGAAAAATATCAAATATCAAATTAAATATTTTAAAAATTTTCCATGTGAAATAATTCCAAATAAAACCAAACTTCCAAAAACAAAAAAAAAGAATCTATTAGACAAACAAGCAAAGTTGTAGTCACTTAAGATTACGATCTAATTGTATTCTTTTTCAGTTGTAAATGAGAGGTTTTAGGTTCGATTCTCCCCAAAGACGAATTTGAACCACAATATTGCTAACTCATTGTGAGGTTTAACCCACTTCTCCAACCATTTAGTGTAGATAATATCGTTTGTTAAAAAAAAAAAAAAAATTGCTTCCAATTATATTATACATTTAATTTCATTGTGTTTGAAGTAGAAAATATTAACATCAATTATTCACGAGCATATAAATAATTGAATCTTACTTAAAATTTTACTAAACAAACGGCTTACAACCGCCTTAAAAACATAACCTCAATTACTCATAAGCACATAAATAAAGAGAATCTCAGCCGGAGATTCACCAAGCCAATAGCTCACAATCGTCTCAAATAACAAGTGACCGCCGATGAAGCCTGAGATGAATCTAACGGTTGGAAATCGTTTGTAGTATGGTACTAAAAACAGATAATGGAGTGAATCTCTAACTCACAAAAATCAACGGTTCAGATTCCGTCGTTGACGAGTGTCACAGTGTAACAGCTCTAAACACATGAGTAATGACTAATGAGCGGTAAACCAAGTGAGCCTATATAACTGCTTGCTCAACTGAACGAGCTTTCCCGCGTCTCTCTCTCTCTCTCTCTCTCTCTCCGCCGGTCATCGGAGAAAAACGGAAGCTCACTCTCTCTCTAGAATAATATAGAAGCCAAATTCAGACGTACGGTTACGGATCTAATCATTTTCCTAATCTTTCTTGGCAGCCAAACAGAAACTAATTAAGGGACTGAATTTAGTATCTCTGGATCATATTGTGATTTTATTTATTTATTTTCTCTGATAATTCGATTTTTCTGAAATTTTTGAGTTTGAATTTTTACAGATGGGAGCGGGCGGCGGAGGAGACGATGAGGGAATACGGCGGAGAGGCTGCACGTACCGAAAGGACGATTTTCTTCCCGAGGAGTCGTTCCAGAGCTGGGGCAATTACGTCGATGCGCTGAAGAAGACACCGTGCCGGTTCGTGGATCGCGTCCTTTCCCGGTCGGCGGACAACACGGAGCTGGTGGAGGTGAAGGCGCGGAGTCATCACGAGATGAAGAAGAAGCTCAACTGGTGGGACCTCATCTGGTTCGGAATCGGCGTTGTCATCGGCGCCGGAATATTCGTGCTCACAGGACTGGAGGCGAAAAGGCACGCAGGCGCCGCCGTCGTGCTGTCGTACCTCGTCTCGGGCGTCTCCGCTATGCTCTCTGTTTTCTGTTACACCGAGTTCGCCGTCGAGATTCCTGTTGCAGGTACGGCAACACACTTACTAAATATTCGAGCATTTCTTAAATATTATTGTTATATATATATATATATATATATATATATATTTTTTTTTTTTTTTTAAATTAGGACGTTTAACAAAACACTTCCGGTACTATTCATTTTTAACAAAAAACCACATTTATACATTTCCCTGGTACTATTCACTATACCTTTAAAAAGGGTTTTTCATTAAAAGAGAAATTTTTTTGGACTTTTCATTAATTTTCCTTTTAAAATTAACCTTTGCCTACATATTATCGTCTTGTTTCAACCATAAACGGTTTAAAAAGCAGAATTCACATAATAAAATTGGTATATATAGAATTTATATTAAAAATAGAAAAAATAATATTTAATAAACAACTAATTGTATCACATTATTGCTAACATATTGTGAGGCTAGGCCCAACCCCTCCCTTTTGTGCAGATAATATCATTTGTTAAAAATAAAAAAAACAATCATTTTACAACTTATTTAATCACATTATTATTCGCGTGTAAAAAATCTTTTTTTTATAACTAGCATTACACGCCTCTTAATATGTTTTGAACGTGTTTAAAAATAGAGAAATTGAATCACATTATTGTTAACTTATTATGAGGTACTAATTATTAAATAAAAAAAATTGTACCCAAAAAACACTATTAAAATGACAAAAATACCTTTACCTTATTTGATGGATCATTTTGGAATACCTTTCAAGCTTTTTGTCTTGGGGGTATTTTTGTTGAAGCTTGGTGAACACAAAACGAGGGTACCAAAAATACTGTTCACCTTTTGTGTTCTCTTTAAATATAGATTTCTTGAAAGGATTGTGAATCGGGTTAAAAAAAATAATTCATATTCCACTATTTTCTTTCTTATTTACTTTACCTCGACGATTGCCAATAAAGGTTCATTTTAAAAGTGTGTTCTTACATTGTGTGCGTAAAGTTTAGTATATTATTGTTAGGATATGACCGAGGGTACTTACAATAACAAAGAATCTGCCCCCACATAACTAAATCTTTTATTTAGAAAACATGTATTTTGTTTTGATGAAATAAAGAGCTAAACATGCCTTTGATTAATATTTTCCAATTGAATTATTTCATAAACATGCCTTGATTAATATTTTCCAATTGAATTATTTCATAAACATGCCTTTGATTAATTAAATCATGAACTTACCTTTGATTAATATTTTACAATTGACTTATTTCCTGGTTTGTATGACTTGAGGTTTTGTACAACTTTAATTACTAGGAATTATTTTAGGTGAAGTGAAGATGCAAAATATAAAATTATCAAATAATTACATTAAGGAATCCTTCTGAATATTTAAAGATATTTTTAGTAATTAGGTTCGATTTTCGCTAAAGACGAATTTGATCCACATTATTGCTAGTCAACTATAAAGCGTATCCAACTTCCTCTGCCCCGTTACGATAAATAATATCATTTGTTAATATATATATATATATATATATATATATATATATATATATATATATATATTTTAGTAACATGTATCAAAAAGTCTAAATCAATATGGAATCATGGAGGTGGAACCTTGGAGGAGTTGTTTAGATGGTGACTGGTGGAAATCTGGCAGGGAGATTACGTTCGCTTGCTTGGCCTCATTCTTTTGCTACTTGCTAGATTGATTTTTCATCGTTTCTCCCGGATTTCCCGTTTGAGTAATGCTAGAATAAATTTTTAGATTAAATTTGTAAATTATGTGACGTGTCATTAATATGAAATAAACACGTTAATCAACACTTAAGTAATAATTCAATTATCAACAACTACATCATGTGATTTACAAAATTAAGAAATGCTAAGAGGACTTTTTCGAAATGAAACTCTTTATGAACTCTCTGTCACCTCACAGTTTGACGTCAATTCTCAAGTTTTTGCTAATTGCTAGACCTCCATGCATATCTCTTCAACTCTGTCCCACCACCTATCCAAGATTTTAGGCTTTTTTATTTTTTTATTTATTTTAATGTATTCAATATTTATACTTAATTCTAGTATTATCCGGTTGATTAGCTACTAACAAATTGTTTTATTTCAAAATTTGGATATATTAACTTAACACATGCATTCAATTCAAGCATTGTTTTTGTTCAAAATAATAATAATAAAATAAAATCAAGCATTACCATGGCATTTTTTTTTTCATTTAATTGATGGTTAAGAAATAACAATTAGAAAGAAACTCGTTGCAACTTAGTTGGCCAAAAGTATCAACATCTCAAGTTCGAATTCTTAGCTATTGATCATATTTTGATATGTCTAATATAATATTCCAAAGTAATTAAAGTAGTAATTTGTTGGTTTGTGTCGACAAGTCTCACAACATTAAGTAAGAACTTAATTAGGTTCCCTCCTAATATAATTAGATTGAATTTGATTTTTCAGGTGGCTCATTTGCCTACCTAAGGGTGGAGCTTGGGGACTTCGTGGCCTTCATTGCAGCAGGCAACATCCTCCTCGAGTACGTCATAAGTGGCGCAGCCGTTGCTCGTTCCTGGACATCCTACTTCACCACCCTCTGCAATCGCAGCGACACCAATGATTTCCGCATCATAGCCCACGGTTTCCCAGAGGACTACAAGTACCTCGATCCCATTGCTGTCGCTGTCCTTATCGGCATCTGCTGCCTCGCAGTCCTCAGCATAAAGGGCTCTTCTCGTCTCAACTACATTGCCTCGATTTTCCATATAATTGTCATTGTCTTCATCATCATCGCCGGCCTCACCAAAGCTGATACCAAAAACTACATCGATTTCGCCCCTTTTGGCCCGCGCGGCGTGTTCCAAGCGTCGGCTGTTGTGTTCTTCGCGTACGTTGGATTTGATGCTGTTTCAACCATGGCAGAGGAGACCAAGAATCCCGCAAAGGACATCCCAATTGGTCTTGTCGGCTCAATGGTGATTATTACAGTGCTCTATTGCTTGCTTGCACTGACATTAGGCCTTATGCAGCCGTATAACCAAATCGACGAACAAGCTGCATTTCCGGTTGCGTTTGAAGCTGTTGGGATGGGATGGGCTAAGTACATTGTGGCAGCGGGCGCATTGGAAGGCATGACAAGCGCGCTGCTTGGCGGGGCAGTTGGACAGGCTAGGTACCTCACTCACATTGCCCGAACCCACATGGTGCCACCATGGTTTGCACAAGTTGATTGCAAAACCGGCACTCCTGTCAATGCCACGGTCACCTTACTCGCAGCCACCGCAGTCATTGCCTTCTTCACGAGCCTCGATGTTCTGGCCAACCTTGTCTCCATTTCCACTCTGTTCATCTTCAGCCTTGTTGCCATCGCTCTCCTTGTTCGCCGCTACTATGTCAGCGGCGTCACAACTCAGGCCAACAGGAACAAGTTCATTGCCTGCCTTTTCATCATAATTAGCTCTTCAATTGCCACCTCTGTCTATTGGAGCAGAACAGATGATTGGATTGCCTACGTGGTAACCGCGCCGCTTTGGTTCTTGGGTACTTTAGGGATTTGGTTACTTGTCCCCCAAGCAAGGAGTCCGAAGCTCTGGGGAGTGCCACTGGTGCCATGGTTGCCATCTCTTTCAATTGCCATCAACATTTTCCTGCTCGGGTCAATCGATCACGCCTCATTCATAAGGTTTGGAGTGTGGACTCTGATCATCTTGGTTTACTACTTCATCTTCGGATTGCACGCGTCTTATGACACGGTAAAGGACTCAGAAGCGAAGAGGCTGGAGGGCGGCAGAAACAATGAGTTGAGGAAGGTTGAAGCTGCAAGGGTGGCCACGAGGGACGCCGGCTTAGACGGCGGAAATGGTAGCAATGCCTCTGAAATTTAAAATTTGAAATTAAATATAAATAGTACTTCACGAAAACTGACCGTACAATGAACGACCACGATCATGGGATCCCAAAAAAAGGATCCGACGAGGATCCTTTTCACGTTTGTTATCAGCTTGCTTTTAGAGATGTGATTTATAATTAAATGTTGTCTATAAATAAGTTTAGAAGTAGTACTTTTATTGTTATCACGACAACTTTCTTTCTCAATTAACTTTTTTTTCTTACAAGTACTTAGAGGGGTTTATTTATTTTCAAGAGGATACGTGGACAATTTAACTCTAATCAGCCAAAGTTTATGATGGGATTGGGGAGGTCATTGTAGTGATACAATGCACCCAAACATTCTCGCACAGTTGAGAATGGCCATGTTCACAATGGCATTCCCATCAACAAAATATGTAGAGGGTTGTTTGTGTTCGAATTCTCCTCTTCATAATTTAGATGAGTTTAGTGTGTCCAAGTGTTTTAGTCCTTATACAACACTGATTAGAAGTAAGATTTTGTTACGAAGTAAATAACTATCATACCAAGTTTAATGGGAGAGTATTATTTAATTTAATGGACCATTAAATACTGAACCCTTCTTGTGGAGTAATTTTTCAGTGTGTCACATATGTAGGCAATACAGTCTAGTACACCAAGTGTCATAATATAAATGGTTGAATACCTAAAAAAAAAAAATTTCAACCACTTTTATTATAACACTTAGTGTATCAGGCCGTGTTTCCGGTACACTAAAAATTTCTCCTTCTTGTGATAGAAGATATTCAGAAGTTTTCCACATGCATATACATTACATATGGCCTTTCTTTTCCCCATTTCGGCGTTGGTATTGAAATTGAACTCGGTCCACTGACCAATACAAATATGGTAATACAAGTAAATGTAGTACAACCAATCCCTAGCTAGCCTCCATTCTCTCTGTGCCCATACTTTTTGTTTTTTTATTTCTGTTTTTATGTTAAATTTCTGGGTTTGCCTTCTCTCATCTAAAACACTCTTCAAATCTGCAAGGGCTAGTAGCTTAAGTAGGTAAGAGTGTTTTTCCTCTGTTTGAAGTTCTGCACTCGAAGTCGTGTGTTTGAATCTTCTCCTAATATTTCTTTGTATAGAAATACAAGCTTCCAAAAGGGTACGTTTTTAACTTTTGCTGGTTCCAATTTAAAGTTATTAGTGTAAATTGTAATGTTCTTTGCTGATGTAGTCACATGTCATAAACTAACAGTTATGCTTATTTTCACAAATCTGGTTTTGAATTATGCTATGAATTTTGAATATATTAATTTTTTTAATATGCATCAAGATCCTTGACTATTAGATACTTAACCGCCCATACAACCCTTCATTACTGCGGTACATGTCGTACACCGAAGCATTGTAGAATTTTCTTTTTCTTTATTTTTTGTCGAAAGCATAGTAGAGTTTTCGCCGATGCCATTTCTTAAGAATAATAACATTTTTATACATGATGAGTGAACAAATATAAAATATTTTATTTTTCGTTTTGGCTAAACGTTTGATGAGGATTGAATTTTGTTAATTAAGTTGACTGGTTCTATTTTAGCAGTTAAAAAATCTGATCTGTTATCTGAGGATCCGATCTTCTCCCAAAGATCTTTATTTATATGGTGAGAAGTAACCCTAGCACCGAATAATTTGGTACCAATGTTTTAGACTTTTTATTTACTTCAAAAAAAAAAATAATAATAATAATAATAATAATCCCTGCATCAAGATTTTCCATTTCTTGGTTGAAAGGCAACATTGTTCCAGTTATATTCTCACAAATTTTTTTGTCGAAACTTGTAAATCCATTCGATTTTAGGGAAGCCGGAAGACAAATGGTGACCGTCGTCAGTAGAGGTGGTGGTGATGGTGGTGCACAAGGCATTGTGATCAAGAGAAGAAGTTGCATATGCAGCAAAGATGATTTCTTGCCGGAGGAGTCATTCAAGAGCTGGGGAAACTATGTTCATGCACTGTCCAGCACGAAAACAAGACTCAAAGACCGGCTTCTTGCGCGGTCCCTCGACCACCAGGAGGTCGAAGAAATTCGTGCACGTAGTCAGAATCAGATGAAGAAAACCCTAAACTGGTGGGATCTCATTTGGTTCGGCATTGGAGCGGTCATGGGGTCAGGGATTTTTGTTCTCACAGGTCAGGAAGCAAGAAATCATGCTGGCCCTGCTATAGTAATCTCTTACTTCATATCCGGCGTTTCAGCAATGCTATCAGTTTTGTGCTACACTGAGTTTGCAGTGGAACTCCCTGTGGCGGGAGGCTCATTTTCTTATCTTAGGGTGGAGCTTGGTGATTTTGTGGCTTATATTGCTGCCGGAAACCTCCTCTTTGAGTATATAATTTCAGGAGCTAGTGTGGCAAGGTCATGGACCTCGTACTTTGCTACGTTGTGCAACCACAGCCCCAACGATTTTCGCATCACTGCATCATCCCTTGCCGATAACTTCAACCATTTAGACCCAATCGCGGTTTTTATCTCCATTTTGGTTTGTTTTGGTGCTGCCTTGAGCATGAAGGCTTCGTCTAGATTCAATTCGGTTATGTCTATCACCCATCTGGTGGTCTTGATTTTCATCTTTGTCGCCGGCATGACTAAGGTTAACCCTACTAATTTCACTACAAACTTTGCACCATTTGGTATCCACGGAATCTTGAAAGCTTCAGCTGTTCTCTTCTTTGCATACGTGGGATTTGACGGTGTAGCAACGTTGGGGGAGGAGACGAAAAACCCTGGCAGAGATATCCCAATTGGGCTGATTGGCTCAATGTTGACTATCATAACAACTTATTGCCTTCTTGCAGCCACATTGTGCCTGATGCAGCCATACAGCCAAATTGATCCTGATGCATCATTCACCGTTGCATTCCAAGCCGCGGGTATGAATTGGGCCAAGTACATTGTTGCACTCGGAGCACTTAAAGGCATGACAACCGTCCTGCTTGCCAACCTTCTTGCCCAAGCTCGTTATTTCACTCACATTGGACGCACCCACATGGCACCTCCATTCCTGGCGTCCATCCATCCGAAAACTGGTACGCCTGTGAATGCCACGGTTTTTATGACGGTTCTAAACTCCCTTGTTGCATTCTTCACAAGCCTTGATGTCCTGACAAACCTTCTCTCAATATCAACCCTGTTTATCTTTACACTTGTTGCCCTAGCACTTATTGTAAGGCGATACTACGCTTCTGGTGAAACCTCAACTCCTGACAGAAACAAACTCGTTGTGTTCTTGGTACTGATCGTAGGATCATCAGTTGGTTCTTCTATTTTTTGGGCAGTTAGCGACAACGGTTGGATTGCCTGCACTGTGACAGTCACAATTTGGTTTGTTGCCACATTAGGCCTACAATTGACTCTCAAACAAGCAAAGAAACCTAAACTTTGGGGGGTGCCATTAGTCCCTTGGTTACCATCAGCCAGCATTGCCATCAACATCTTCATCATGGGATCCATCGATGGTGCATCGTACATAAGATTCGGCGTTTGGACGTTGATTTTGCTCGTGTACTATTTGTTCGTGGTGCTGCACGCTTCGTACGACGCAGCTAGGGAGCTTGAAAGAGGAGCAGTTGATGCTAACATGGAGGCTGGGACTAGCAGAATCATTGAATTTAACTGAAAATCTGAGTCTCTTCTTTCAGCATCTCTGTACAAGTCTTAAATTCAATTCACTATTTTTATTTTTTTACCTATTTAATTCAGGATACAAGTTTTATATGCGCTCTAAATATGCACTTCTAGGTCTAAAAAAGGTAAGCAAAATTTGCTAAAACAATCAATTTACAAAGTAAGAAATGCAACTGTTGAATTTTCGCAAGATTTTTGAGTGCACAAGAAAAATTCATGCAATTTGGAACGGATCTTACCGAGGACATAACTATATTTTAATCTAATTTTTAAGCTCAAAAGGAAGCAAAATCAATAAAAGAAAACTAGTTTTTCCCAAAATATGGGATTTTTACAAAGTCTTAACATGAATTTTAAGATTTTTTTTCTTCTAACAAACAATAGCGTTAATGAGTTAAAAAGATTAAGAACAAGAACATCGGTGAAAAATCAAACCCGCACTACGGTACATAAGTATTATTACTTTCCGTCAATGCAGCAACACACCAGCTATGAATTTTAAGAATCTTACGTGGCTGCTAAAGTTCCACAGTAAGTTTTATGACGATTTCTGTAGAATTTTTGCAAAACCGATCAATAACAGTGAGTAATAATTTCTTTTAGAAAATGCAATTGTTAATGCTTCTTGAACAAATAATTTAATCATTAACTAATATAATAATTCCAACAGTTTCCTCAATGTTGTAATTTACATACAATTCTTGACCACTGCACACCTTTTCTTTCTCACTACCGTACACAGAAAAATAATAAATAATTTTAATTTTAATTTTAATATCATTAATAACAGTATTAATAATAATCACCTTAATTACCAATTACATAGATTATTTAAGCCTCTATCTTGAGGAGGGTATTGAGTGATGTACTGTTGAATCTCTGAGCAAGCCCTCTGATCACCAGCACAGTTACATCCCGAAGGTGCCTTGACTGCACCATCAAGTCGACATTATTCTCGCCGTCCACGACGATTTTCAGACGGTGTTGGTCGTTTCGGAACAGCTCCACCTGCGAAAATTCTCTACCTTTTTAAGTTTGTAGTACATAGAAATGCAACTCAAAACCAGGAAGAAACACGAAGGGAAATCCAGCCATATGGCTGAATTATGCAGGTTAGGCTTTAGATCGACAACATAACCACGCTAAATTTGAACCTTCTTCGATCTGTTGAACATTGCAAACATCGGACAACTGGAAAAGAAAGCTCGATTAGAAGCATGCATATGGACTTACATGAAAGGGAGGCGCGTAACTTCCACGAATTTCAGTGGTTGGGAAGGAAGTCTTAGAACCGGGCTTTACCACCTTGACTCTCTTTCTGTTGACTTCGAGGATTCTTCTCTCAAGACTTCCCACTGCAGGAGCCTGCGATAAGAACAACGGAAAAAAATACTCAAAACTTTATATCATTTCTAATGGGGAACAGATTAGTTACGATTGTATGCAGACAATATCAAATGACAACCTTTTTCGTAGATTGGTCCTTGTCACACAATGTCTGTACCGAACAAGTGAAACGTGGTTAGAAATGGTTTTCGCAACAAATACTATACGATTTACTACACGCAGAAGACAATATTAAGAGTTTCAGAATTTCCATAACCTCAAATTTCACAGTTCCAAGATCAAGCTTCTGCTTCACTTCTTTAAGAACATCAGGTTCTGCACGAAAATCAATGCCAGTTTTAAAATCGCAATGTATTATAACTTAAAAGTAATAAGAGATAGATCCAAAAGGAAACCGGAAAAAAAAGGGTGAGGGATGGGATTCTTAATTACCAACTGCAATCGGCTCCGTTGATGCAGAAACAGGTTGCCCCTCCACTCCATCCTCTCTTACTGGAGTGTAAATGGCAACAAGCCTGTACCCTACGTCGTCAACATTAGACTCGTACATTCGCCCTACCTCCCCTGCAAGGAAAATTTTCATTTAATATTGCCCAGTGAAAAGATACATCTATGATAATGTTATCAAGAAAATTCCAATACCTGGTATAGAGATAAGATCAGGACTGCCAACCATTGATCTGAGCCACTGGATTCTACTTTTTCCTTCCTTCCCTCCACTATAAATTCCACGTACGGCGTATAAGTTGGTGTGGAAGCCCCTCCCTTCAATCTCCAGCTTATCTATTCTAGGGATTCCTACAGATAAACAGAAGTAATATATGATTAAATAAAAATTAGGGGCAGATATGGAGTCGGGGGCAACTTCCACCAGTTTTGCATTTCAACTCGTCAGTACATTGGCTTGAAATCATTTCTTATTGATGTCCAGTTTACAAGCTTTAGGAACCCAAGAAAATCAACAAACCCGAGGCCTAAGTGTTCGAATGGGAATACCTGGTAATATGGGTCCCGTTTCAGCATACACAGGCTCAGTTGATCTTCCAAAGACATCAGTCACAACGCATTCGCATTTTAGACAGCGCCCAACATCTTCTAGACGCATCTTGTAGGAGCAAGATTTCTGTGCAGGTAATAATTCGAAGGTTTTCTCATCTCCCTCTTTTGAAGAAAAATACCTGCAGCATCCCTCTGTCATGTAATGAACAAAATGAAATAGTACAAGCTAACAAACTTGAGACAAAAAATCCAAGAAAATTTCAACAAATTGAATGCATCTCCAGACTTCAAAGTTATACAACATTAGAAATCGCTGCATGCCAAATAGTCATCTGCTTATCAGAACAAAATGTTACATGAAACTAGGACCCAGCTGTAATAAAAAGTTAAATTCCCATTTGAATGGAATCATGCCGTAGATTACTAAAATATAACATCATACCATTGATATGTGACATCTTTCTTGTACTTGCTCCAAACAATCTGTTGAGTCTCACTCTCTGGGATCACTTGAACAACTGTAAGAACACCACCTTCGATTGCCTTTCCCGTGAGAGCAAGCATCTCTAGTCTTGGAAGCTCTGGAGGGATCCAAATTGAAATTAAAATTTTATTTAAGCTTTACCATGTAAGATAATAACACAGCGTTTTTATTGCATTCTTCCAGACCGAAGAAAATGCAAGTCCATAAAATATATCAAAGGCCAGAAGTGTTGATATGATGAATTTCTACCTGGAAGAATAATATCAGTTGGCTCAGACAACTTCAGTTCTCCAACCACCGAATCTGAACGAACTGGTGTGTATCTATGAGATGCAAATGGAAAAGTTTATTAGAATATACATCTCTAGATTCTCTACATATTCATCCACAAGACTACATATAATTTACGAGAAAGCAATTATTGAGTTTACAAGGAATAGATTTACATGCAAGTTTGTTCGATGCAGGAAAAGTTAAATAGTCGGACAAAACTTTTACCCAAACAATAGACGGCAGTTGTAGTCTGCATCAGTGACTTCATAAGTGTTAGTATTGGCTCCATTAATAAGAACAATAGTTCCTTCATTAGTTTCTCTATACCAGCTAAAAAGGCTCGATCCTTCATATCCACCAAAATACTCTCCTTCTCCAGAATAAACGCTTTGTGACAACTCCTTCACACGAACATTAGAAACCACAGGAAGAGCTGCAACATTAATTCACCAAACAGTCAACGAACAAGATCTAAAAGAAATGGATATATGAATGCCTTTGTATGACTCAGACCAAAGATCAGTAAGATCATATAGCAGATACAGGACATGGAACTATCAATTAGCTATAAAATTGGTCTTGGCTAAAATGAACTGAAACAGTTGCTCAAGTACACAACTTCCTCAAAAATCGAACACCAAATGAAATGTATGAAATTTGGAAGTGTACTGTGTATACCAGTTTCCAATCAGAAAAAATGAAGTAGCCTTAACGATATGTCCTCATGTGAATGACATTGACAAGAAAGAAAATGAACTTATGAGCATGAAAATGAAGAAGTTTGTACCAGGTGCAACTGGAAAGTTGCAAATGGCAACTAGTGCATGTCCACATTTGCCATCAGAACGAGTGGGGACCCAATGTAAGGCCAAATATGCCCCCACATCTTCAAGTACTGGTGTGTATGTTCTGCCACATTTGCAAACCATACAGACATCTTTTCAAAAATGAAAATACAGACTTCAAAACATTAGAAACCACCTTAGTATCAGAACTTACAATGTTTTACCACAAATAACCAAATCTTCACATGCATTATATATGTCCTGCAATGCAGATCCATGCAGCTTATTCTTTGTTCTGTACCAAATATATTCCCCAACACCTTCTTCTCCACCAAAATATGTTTTTTTGGGGAATAAATTCTCATTCTCACAGCAATCGGAAATAACAAGCTCCAGTCCTACTGGATCCGCTGTTGCAAAAAGCAATAAATTGAATTGGTCAAGTTCAAATTAGAATTTATTAAATGGATATGAAAACGGAAGAAATGGACAGAATGAGATACATCAACCCTAATCCTAAACAACTTTAGCATATGGCCTTCCAAACTACAAAGAAAAATTTGCAGAACTCTTCAAAATAAATTAACTAACCAGGAGCAATCACATCAGATTGTATGCTCTTAGGATTTCCTCTCATCCCATCTTTGCGCATGGGAGTGTAAACAAGTTCAACACATGTACCCACATCATCAAGAGTCAAATCCACAAAATCTGCCAAGAGAAAAAATACCATTAAATTTGTAATTTCACATGAATGTGAAATCTGTCTCATCTAATTAGAACTCACCCTGAGTACTCAACTTCTCCTTGACACCATTACGTTTAACTCTAAACCATTCGTGCGAGCAATCTCCTTTCTCCCTGAATTACAAACAAGGACTTCCATTGTGTGAACAGTCACAACACTAAAGTTCCAGGTTTATCTATAAGGAAAAGAAAATAATAATATAATAAGAATAAAAGTAAGTCTGACCCTCCACTATAAGAAGCAGTAAAGCTCAGACGTTGCCCTTCTATCATTGAACCAAGAAACTCCAAAGACCGACAAGTTGGGGGCCCTGCACTCCGAGTACAAATTCATAATGGTTTAGTGATAACCCAGTACACAAGCCAAAATGCAAATGGGGAAAAAAACTAGAAATCTTCAATAGAATCCTACCATTATGAATAAAGATTACAAGAAATTAAATCATTACCAGGTATTACAGGTCCAATTTGTTCGGATAGAACAGTAGGACCACGCGCCCAGTCACTTCTGACAGGCTCACAAGATACTGAGACAAAGAAGCCAATATCATCAATTGAGAGTGTGTATGAAGCAGTTGTTGCACCCCTGATTTCGGTTTGTGTTCCATCTGAATTAGTCTGCCAATGCATCACATTTCTTTAATCAAATGTTTTACCAGTTGACAATTTTCTATTTCTAAAGAAAAGCAATCAAAGCAATCAAGGTCATAATTAAAGTGGTTTTTCAAGGAATTATGACTTTCTGATATTATAAAATGTAAATTTCTAGTAAACTAGGAATGGTTGTGTAATTAACCAGCAGAAAGTTAAAATGAAATTACCCGGAACCAGTAGAAAACTGAATTCCCCTCTTCACCGCCCCAATATTTCTTTTCTACACTAAGTGCAGTTCCCTCAGTGGCATTCCCAACGATTTGTAGAGAAAGCAATCTAGGGTTCCCTGATTATGAAACAGCATGCTTTATAAGAATGATTCGAGCACAAAATATATAAGTCAGCATGCAGACCTATCCATCATAGTTTGCATAAGTCCACAATGAAAATTATAGCATATGCTTGATTGGCACAATAATTATAGCATATGCTTGATTGGCACAATCGATATTCAATTGAGACCAACTGAAGATCAATGTACTATGTTTTTTGTCCACTTTGCAAAAACAAACATGCAAATAATCGGCACAATAAATATCAAGAAACGAGAGAACAAAATTACCAGGGCGAACACGTTCCTGGCCCATGCATGTTCTTAGCTCACCCACAATCCCATCATCACGCACAGGGGTGCATTTGAATGAAATGAATTTACCAATTGCATCTTTTGCAATACGATACTGAAGAAGCCCTGTGACCTCAGGTAATAGAGATCCGGAGTCAGTTTCAACCTGTCAATTACGGGGTAAACAAGTAACTATAAGCATTGGTCCTCTTTACATTAGCTAGTATTCTGCACAGCACTAAATCAAGGGATCACGGGTGGACCCTAGAGACTAATTATCATGGCATAAGAAACCTAATACAACCCAGTATAAAATTGAATATTATCTTATTTTCGGTAAATAAATCAGTTTAAAATATGTAAGATAGGTGTAAGACCTCCAATAGATCAAGCATTAATTCATGACTTGCAAAAATTTGATAAAGGTGCATATACCTCGTGAAGATACCAACTATAGATACTTTTTCCTTCATGACCACCAATGTAACCATATGATGCCGTCAACATTCCACCTTCGGTGTAATCACCAGTAATTGATAAGAAATTTAGGCTTGGAGGCAAAGCTGCAAGAAACGGGACAACAGTCAGCTATACACAACCTCAATTATGCATCAAGAATGGGACATTCAATAGATGGAAGCTTCAAATCTAGCCGTTGGAAATCAACGGTTGAGTTTTTAAAGTATTTAAAAAAATGCATATAGAAGTCCACCAAAATTTTTGGGAATATATTAAAATAATTGTCTCAGTTTCCATCACGATGGTGAAACACCATATAAGAGGGAAGGATACACCTTCCACCACTCCTTCTATATCAGTGGTGGCAAAATACTTGTAATAGGCTGATATTACTGTATAGTGGCCTGCATTTCAAATACTTTAAATACACAAAAACATGTATAAAGTAGATTTACTTACTCTCAACTGCTCTATCTGATATAGCATATGCTGGTTCACCAGATTCACCATCTGGAGTCATAGGAGTAAATTTTACAACAATGTAATAGCCAACAGCTCCTAAGGGTACGCGAAAAGCCTGAACAAAGGTACGATCAATCCAATTTGCATCACATAAATGAAAGCCTTCAATTAGGATTTCTGAATTCATACATTCAAATAATATGAGATCGCATACCTTTGCAATCTTAGATGTGCTTAAAGATTCAAGACCTTTCTCACCATCCAAAGTAGACGAACTTGTTTTAAACCACTGTACTCTGCTAGACCCTTCAGTTCCTCCAGTGACAGTACCAGTTGCAGTAACCTTACTGTTCTCCCTTAGATCACCAACTATCTTCAAATCTATTACCTTTGGAGGCGCTGGAATTTGACAGAGCAAAAAAATAGGAAAACAAGAGGAAGTCAGTGACAACATGCCAACATCATAAAACCAAACAGAAGCATACAACAGGTTAAAATTCCAACCATAATCATCACAACAGATATGCTCAATAAACAAAATTTTAAAAAATAAACCACAAGACTTCCACAAGGAAAATGACATCAATTTAAACTTTAAAGAATGTTTTTTTTTCCCCTTAGAAAAGTAAACCGAATCAAGCTTCAAGAGTATTGACATTATTCAAGATACCTGGCTTCACAACATGGGACCTTATCGAAGCAGATTCCCCTTCTTGACCTGGAAAAAAAAAAAAAAAAAAAAACACCAACACAATTTTAAATGACAATCCATTAGTAAGCAACACTGTTACTATCTATAAAATGTTCCCAAGGAAAGTTCAACGTATTAACCTTCCAAATTGATGGGTATATACACAAAAGCCAAGCGATGGCCAACATCTTCCTTGGTCAAAGTATACTCAGGTGTACCCATTGATACCAAAACAAGGTCTCTGACAAGAAAAGCCATTTGAGAAAATAATTGGAGGGAGGCTCAAGTATGCAAAATTTCAACCAAAAAAAGCCAAAATTCAAAAAAGATCAAGGGAACAAAACTATGAGGAACTTCCACATGAAGAAATACAATAACTAAAGACTTTCCATTGGAGCATCGCAAGATATGAGCACACTAACCCAGTGTCTTTATCCTCACATAACCATTCAAACTTGCTGGGACCCTCTCTTCCTCCAAAGTAATCACCAACTCCTCTGATAGTACCGCCTTCAACAACATCTCCAACAATGTGTACATTATTGACTGATGGAGGGGCTGCGACCATGAAACATGAGCAATTAATACCCTAATCATAATCTTCTAGGCCAAAAAAGAAATGCAGTGAGTAAAAGAGAGAAAAAAGCCCCAAAAATCGTATACTTAACAGTTAACATAGTCATACCACAAAAGTTATAGACAAGATCTTCACAAAAGTTGGAAGGCTTACATACCTGATTTTACAAAATCGGTGTATTCATAATGAGGTTCTCCTTTGGCACCTTCTTCTGTCACTGGTGTATACATGAAAACCAAACTGGAGTCAACATCATCTATGGTCAATTTGTACTCCTCATCTTCAGCTCCTGCAATAACCACAGGACTGCTATTCCATTTTCTCCTCAACCAACTGAAAAATGTGAAACATGTATGTGCATTATATGATTTTTCTGTACCAAAAGGAAAGAGAATAAAGCATATACGTGTACATATATCTGGTACATTACATACAAATGTGCAGACAAGCATATATCTGGTACCTTAGCTTGTAAGAAACATACACACGTAAATAATATGTGTAGATATATGCTAGGCTACCATTGTACACCAAAAGCTTAAGCAAAGGAATAGGCCAACTATGCAAATCAAAGCTTCAACATCCTTGTTTTGAAACCTCAACCAGTACATGGGAGATAAAAAGAGAAACATATGTGTGCAACCCACTCCTGCGCTATTAAAAGCTAATAAAATCACTGGTGGGTGGAGGATCAGAGGTTTGGACCACCAACATCTTGAAACTAGAGCTTTATTACCGTGTTAGACTATCACCATACCCAATCTTAAGTTATTTTGGAATGGACAACAATGTATATCAAGCACAAAACATCTAGAATTGTCAACGTATAACATGTATGTAAATCGTTTAAATAGGTAATCTCACCTAGAAACACCTTTCCCTGGAGTGCCACCACACCACGCAACCTTTGCATGACCTCTAACAATATTTCCCTCCACTAGATTTCCACGAACATCAAGATTCACAACCTTTGGGATTCCACTTCCTTTGCAAGTGAGGAAGTAAGATAATCAGTAGCATGACAAAAATTACTTGCACCATATAAAAACTATCCCAATAAGCAAAGGTATGCTTCCAGAAGAAATTTTAACACAGAAAGATATTGTCAAATTATTCCATTCGCATTTACCTCGTTTAACTGGAGAAGATATAGCAAAAATAGAAGGGTACTCTGTTTCTCCTAATACAGGAGTACACTCCACTTTTAAAATTCTACCAATATCTTCATGCTTAGGCCAGTAGACCTATGTTCATCATCAGCTCAAAATTAGATTGCATGAAGAATCAATTCCAGCCCAAAAGTACAAAACATTGGACTTACTGAAAGAATCAGTTACCTCTCCAGTGGCATCAGGAATAATGGTGAAATTCGAAGGGGTTCTTTCTCCTACAAACCATTGGTATTTCAAGGTTAATTGAGGATCAGCTGCCAAAGTGTTCTCTTGTACAAAAGTGAACTGGCAGCGACAAGTATCTTCTTCAAATGGTTTCTCAACAGAGGCCTCCTTGACCAGGAAGCCGGGAGGCAAATGATCCTTCCATTGCTCAACAAGAAAACGAAAAGTAGAGTCTGTTCAAGAAACATAATTTCATAAGTTTAACTAGGCTATCAACTACAACTGTAAAACAGGGTTAACCATCCTAAAATATTCTGACAGCAGCAAGCGTATCCCTAAACACATAGATCCATAGACATATACATATAAATTTTATAAGTTCATTCAAGGGCATATAATAATAGCTCATCACAAACTTTGTTGATGCATTTGAATACTCTACTATTAGATAATACATAATGCATGATAAACCAACAGATTTGCAGTCCTTTTACCAAAAGCAACTTGTATATCCAAAAGGAATCATGAAAGACAGTAAGTTATCCATTCAATCCCTTTACTTCCAAGTTCCAACGGTGACTTGTCCTTTCAAAACCAAACATAAGCTCTGCACCAAAGATTTCACAAGAACTGAATTTGCAACCTAAAAGAATGAAAGAAATCAAACTACACACCTGCAGCATGGTCTGGATGGCAAAACTCCCAACCATCTCTAATGCACAAAGAGGTGTGTGCCGGATAGCGCTTTGCAATTGTAAGCTCTTCTCGGGAAAGATCTGGCAAAATTTTCAAAAAAGCTTGTAAGGACACGCTATTGTAAAAACTAGTGAGATGGACAGAGAGAGAGAGAGAGGGGGGGGGGGGAGGGAAGAAGAAATATAAGACCAGGAAACAGGTGAACATGGCAACTGATGTAGAAACCAAATCACAATCATTCTACAAGATACCTCTGTCATTGAACTTTTTTAATGTAGTACCAACAAGCAAAATGGAAGCTGCTTCCAGGTGAGGCATTTTAAGTATGGGATTTTCCTCCACTCGTAAATGCTGTGGCATGAAACAAGAAAGTACAATTATGTGAGTTTACAACCCCGGTCAGATGAATTAAGTTATTAAGAGATGCATAAATCCTTTACATGGACATGTGAGATGTAAATTCAATCCCAACAGCCAGTTTCCATGAATTTATGAATTTAAATGTGCCAGATGTTCAGCTACAGTGATAAAGATAAAGACCAACACAGGACAACTTGAAGGCAAATGCCTACATATTTTGAAACTAACCTCAAGGACTGGTAAATAGGGGAAACCTTTCAGAGTTGAAATTTTGTTCTTGCTGGCAGCTAATACCTGTTTGAAATTATTGAAAAAGTAAGCATTTGGTTCAAACACTGGGAGTGGGGGGAAGAGGCAACAAGTTCGAAGCTCCTAAACAACAACAAACCTGTAGTCTAGGTTGGCTTGCCATTGTAAGAGACTTCAATTTATTTTGAGCAACAGAGAGAAACTATACAAGGAAAAAGAAACAAAAGTTAGATAAATACAAATTTTTACCACTAGGGACCAATTCAGGAGGTTATAACAAATTGCAAACTGCCATAGCACATCAGCAACAGAAAACTATTCATGAATCTTGACCTCCAAATTAGGGAGCTGAGGAAGGCTTGCAAGTGACGTGAGTTGGTTTCCGGCAAGATAAAGTTGCTGCACAGATCAAAATATAAGAACCCTTTTACATGGATATCTACAAACTACCTAAAGATGAAGATATGCACATATGAAACACAAACCTGTAAGACTTTGCAAGTTTCAAGAGGTTCAAATCCAGGCCCTTTGAAATCATTGAAACTCAAATCAAGAACCTGGAAATAAGGAAGTACTATCAATAATTACTAAGCTATTTAGTTTCAAATCTTCATAAATGGTTTTCATGCTTCTCGTGTGCATAATAATAAATAGTTGACTTGGCAATTTAGTAGATTGCTTAAAATTTTCAGATTAACCAACCTTTACTCGTGCCAGTATTTCCACTCCCTCCAATGTAGACAAGAGATTGTCTCTGAGATAAACGAACTGCCAAAAGGAGTGTTATTTAAAGGAACAACTACAATCATTTACAAAGAAAAACGTTTATGGAAACTGACAAAATAATTGACAAGGTATCTAGTTAGGTAGATGGCAAAACTCACTTAAATAGACAGCTATTCATATAAAAAGAAAATCAGTTTACCTCTAAATTTGGTGACAAGTTCAACCCACTAGCCTTGAGGCTGCGAACTCTGTGACCCCTAAGATCTAACCTCTGGCACAAAAAGTAATGTAAGGTAGAAAATAAATACATACAGAAGGGAAGGACTGTTACCAATGATATGATAATATTTCATCAGTAGTCATGTCCAATAGCATGACAAAGACAGATGCAAATCAAACAAAGTAAGCGTTTGAGAGATTGAACAGAGGAATGATGCTTACCACATCATCACTGGCTTTGACTTCCACTTGTGGAAGGACAATGAACCGAGAATCCCGGCTTTGAGGAGTTGCAGTTTTCCTACGCCCAGATAAACTAGAACTTCTATCAAGAGAAGAGGACAAAGAACCGGTTTTCAGCCCACTAGTAACTGTAGGTGTTCGAGCTGATGGGGAAGAAAGCTTTGGGACCGACTTCCTGACTCCACTGCTAGCACTACTATCCAATGAGGAAGTCGCCCTTCGTGAAGAGGAAGATGAAGTAGACAATGCAGGTTTGACAGCAGGCTTCCTGACAGTCTCTTGTTTAGTTACACTCACATTTGACCCGGATGATTTATTCAGACTCCGGTCCAATGGCGATCCTGAAACCGACTTTCTAACTTCTGAAACACTGATTCTAGTCAAAGATTTAGTGGTAGCAGCTGAAGGCAATGAACTCCTTCTAAGCTCTGGGAGGGACCGCCTGACAGGATCCAGAGTCTTTTTTACTGCAGTCGTAGTGGCATTGTTTTGCTGTCTTGCGGTGGAGACTGATGGCTTCTGCGGCAAACCTCCAGTGCTGTTTCGCCTTATCGGGACTGAATTCAAACTTCGGGTAGACCCATTTGCACTAGACTTGGTAGCCCTTGAACTAGGATCCACGCCACTTTTGGGGTCTACTTTCTTTCTAACAGTTGGAACCGAGACCCTTGATGTCACTGCATTGCCGGTTTTCACAGTTTTGGTAACTCCTTTGGCAGTTTCTGATGAACGAACAGAGGCATGTTTCTCCGAAATTGGGGCCTTTTCAACCGTCTCTTCGCCCCCCACCACTAAATTGTCCTCCATTTTGGTTCACCACAAATGCGTCCAAAAACAAAAGCTACATTCCACCAACAGTGAAAAAAACCGAGTCAGTTTATGTTTGGTTTCCAAGAAAATGCAGAGGAAACAGAAAGGAAAAAGTGCAGTTTTGTAAAAATTCACACCCTTTACTCAACAAAGCTAAAAACTTCAACTTCATTCCTCACCTCAATTCAACTAAACTCCATGTGAACAAAATTGAAATCCCAATTCATAAAATAAAAGCAGGAGGTACTTACAAGTCAAGAACTTGATAAAGATTGAAGCTTTTTCAGGACCAAAACCTCTGTCCTTGTAAACAAAGGACCATACTTGGATCTACCACAAAATGCAGACAATTTAGCAAAACCCAGTTCGATTTAAGCCAAACCCTTTTGAGAAAATAAAAAAAAAAAAGCTCAAAAACAACAAATTTGAACTCAAAAGGACAAATTCAAACACACACAAAATATAAAAAAAAAAGACAAAATAAACAAAGAAAGAGATAAGGATAATTAAATAAACAATTACCTGGACAATGTGTCAGATCTGCGGGGTTACAGAACTCAAACGGAAACTGTAAGGCATTTCTAGGGTTTGATTATTAGGCAGAAGATGGTCAAAGCAGGCTTGGAAGGCACCAAAAAGAAAAGCACAAAAGTAATGGAGTGAGAGAGTGAGAGAGTGAGTGAGAGACTGTGCTGTTTGGTGAGCTAAGAAATTGGAAAAGCTATGGGCATAGCCATGTGGGGATTAAAATATGTCTGAAAAAAGCTGGGTTCCATATAAAATTTGCAAATGTTAAAAGAAATGGCGGAAAAAATTAGGATTTGAAACACTGTGCAGCGTGCCATGGAAGTGGAATCCCATTCCCCATGTCCCATGTCCCATGTCCCATGTGTGACCGTGACAAAAGAAGAAAAAGTGAAAAGAAGAAAAGTGACAAAATTTTATAAAGAAATTTAACAAAAAAAAAATTTTGGTACTATTTACTTTAACGAAAAATTACATTTTTATACTAAAAAGTCAATTATGATATTATTCACTTTATCTTTTATTTTATCCTTATCATTAAAACTCAAAGTTTTTCAAACCATTTTTATTAATTTTCCTAAAAACCATAAGCACAAACATTCTCATCTTTATTATTTTTTTTCTTTTTTCGGTCCAACATTGTTTATATTCTCTTTTAATCTTTGTCTATTTAATTGGAATGGTTCAAGAGTCACATAAATATTTGTACTATCATTCGATGAATTTGGACTGATTTTATTTAATTGGAATTGACAATACGGATACATAGATAGTTGTATTGTCATTCGATGAATTTGGACTGACTTTATAATTGGAATTGTTCTAACGACAGTATAGCCGCATAAATATTTATATTGTCATTCGGTGAATTCAAACTAATTTTTTTTTTTAGTATGTGATTCAAATTTACCATATGGCATAAATATATATATACATGTATTTTTATGTATATATGTTCTTTTAGTTTCAGATTCAAGGGATTTGAGCACATTAATCAATGCATTCAGACCATTGAAATTTGATTTAGTGGTTACAAATAAGGGACCTCTCTGAAAGTTCTAATAATTGTAACTGTTATCAAATTTCAATAACCTCAATGTATTAATTAGTGGCCTCAGATCTTTTTAGATCCGGAGGAGATCCAGTTCTCATTAAATATATCTTCTTGGCCAACAAATTGGAGACTTTTTAACAGTTATTCCCAACCGAAATGAGAAGCAATTATTGCCAGTATGATATCGTTGTCACTATACAGCTACGTTAATTAACTAAATTCACCATTCGTTACGGGGTTATTGCACAGTCACTAGTGGGTAAAATTGTAAAATGACAAAACACGGATAAATGTTCATCCTAATCCGACGTAAGGATATTCTAATCTCGAACAGGAGCATAGACTTACACGTGTCCAAACATCTCCAAATTATTTTATTCTTTCTTCGTCCTCACTGCATTGGTATGCAGCAAAGCAAACGAACATTTCCCGGCACAAAAGCAAAAGACTATCACTGAGAATACCTGTAGAGAGAGAAAGAGAGGGGAGGGAGAGAGAGAGAGAGAGAGAGAGAGAGAGAGAGAGAGAGAGAGACCTGCAATGGCGGACGAGAAGCCGCTGAGGAAGATAGCGGAAGCATTCAAAGAGCTGGAGGCAGCCGTAAACTCCCAAGCGGCGGAAGTCGAGGTCGCTCCCTTCTCTTGCGCGTGCTCGCTCGTTTCGCCTCTGTTCGGCTGCTTGGGCATCGCCTTTAAGTTCGCCGAGATGGACTACGTCGCCAAGGTACGGGATTCCATTTTCCTTTTTTTTTTTCTTTTTTTCTTTTTTTTTTTTCTGTTTGGTTGCCGAGAAAATCACAGAAACGAGCTCAAATCAAAATCTGAAACATTTGCTTCAAGTTGATCAGTTTCTGGATTGTAACAGGTCCATGATCTGTCGGAGGCGTCGAATTCAATATCGACATTGCAGGTTTTGCTCGATCGCGATATTGAAGCGGGTTGCGTGAGAAAAGGCGGTAGTCATTCGAGGAATTTGTTGAGAGTGAAGCGTGGGATCGACATGGTTAGAGTGCTCTTCGAGCAAATTATAGTCACCAAGTACGTATAAATATTATCCACTTAAATTAATAAGCTTTTCAGTACAAAGTTAGCTGGGATTATATCAAACTTAATAGGGACTGTTTGCGAACAAAAAATCCTTGGAAGACTACATTTTGCGCCATAAATTTACGAACTTTTGCACATATGGACTGCAACTGTTAGACATTCCTTCAATTTTTGCATCAAGTGAACACTATCTAAACCAATTTAAGCGTAGAAAGAATACGATGTCGAATATATTCTTGCTGGAAACATAACGCGAAGCAGCTGCAGTAGTTGTACAATCATTCATGGATGTGTTCCATTTGCTGCATCTCATTTGTTGTTTGTAGCTGCTGCAGCCACCGGGCGTTATGCTTAAGGCGAGAATGTATTTGCGTTGATTTGCTTCTGTTAAATTGGCTTAAACTTTAAATGGCGAACGTGTGGTTATTGATACGTTTGATTTAACATACACATTTAACATTGTGGTTATTGATAAGTTTGGATGCTGAAGTAACATTATGTGTTCAAATTGTACTAACATTATGCAGTAGTTGTTCAATCATTCATGGATGTGTTCCATTTGCTGTATCTCATTTGTTGTTTGTAGCTGCTGCATCCACCGTGCGTTATGCTTTTGGCGAGAATGTATTTTCTTTTATTTGCTTCTGTTAAATAGGTTTAAACTTTAAATGGCGACTGTGTGGTCATTGCTATGTTTGATTTAACGTAAACATTTAAACAGAGCCAAAGTGAAATTCACTTCGGGTAAGCGGTCGGTCAAGGTTGAATTTCATACAAAATTATGTGGATGCTGAAGAAACATTATTTGTACTGACATTTCGTTACTTTCGAATGAAAGGGGAAATTCTCTGAAGGATCCAGCTTCCAAGGCTTATGCACAGGTGTTTGCTCCCCACCATGGATGGGTCATCAGGAAAGCTGTTGCTGCAGGGATGTATGCGCTTCCAACTAAGAAACAACTACTGAATAAACTCAATGAAGATGGTGAGTGTATTGCGAGATACTACATTCGTTTCTTAAATTCTTTATCTCAACAAAGCGTTTGATTTGGCTGCAATAAGAGTTGCATTTGGATAACTTCTGAATACGAAGCTTTCCATCATTCACATTGCGTATCTTTATACACTGTTTTAGATGCTTTGAGGTCTAGCGTCGACATGTTAAACACTTACCGCCTACCAAGTATGTCACTTTGCCAATGGATTGTGAGACGGGGGAGGAAAAACCTTGGAGTGGTTTCGATTTATCTTCCTTGTTTCGAAAAAACTTTTACTTGTTTTGTTATAGCTTGACTAGTCTCGTATTAACACCGCTCTTTGCCTTCCACTTTGTTGCTTTCAGAGAACTCAGCAAGAGTTCAAATGCAGAGTTACATCGCTGCTTCGGCACCTCTAATTCTG
The DNA here is from genome assembly GCF_041283825.1 of Pyrus communis. NCBI lineage: Eukaryota > Viridiplantae > Streptophyta > Magnoliopsida > Rosales > Rosaceae > Pyrus > Pyrus communis. Next base: position 5,322,154 of record NC_142569.1, read on the forward strand.
TACATCGACAAACTCTTCCATTCGAGGAAATTGGGCATAGATTGGTAGAGCAGAACTTGCATTGTACTTACAGAGATTTGTTCTTGACACTGTAAGCTGTGTCATTTCTAACCAAACTGTAAGCTATGCTGATAAACGTTTCTGTTTACAACTGCATTGGGAATGTGTATTTATCTTCGAATGAGATTATATCAGCGCCGCTGTTATGACCTGTTCGAAGAGGACGGTGGATTATACATCGCCACAACCGTCTTCTACAATTCGATTTCTGATTCTAACGTGCAATGAGGAATGCCGGCCTCCTCGTCGTATGAATACAAAAGAACATCATTTCATATAACTCATCAACTCAATGTAGTCAAAATTGGGAGATGCAAGAATACATGATTGTCAAAATTGAGAGCTTAGGGAGTATTTGCATCTTCTGATGAAAGCTTAAGGGAATAAATTGCGATTCCATTCCGAGCAGCCGGGTTAAGTCCCCACCTTCCTAGACGAGGTTCCTGTCACAAGGGTAATCGGCGATGTTAGAAGCTGAGATTGTTTCCGTAAGGTGAACAACATGGAAACGCAACGGAAGAAAATGGACGTTGGATTATAAATATCCCGATGAAATAGTAAAGGAAGCAAAATTTAAGCTCTAGCAGCTTTACACTTGATTTCACAATTAATGCTTCAACTTTCGTATCCACGAAGTTCAATCTTATGGTCGAACATTAGTCGAACATTCCTTTCAGTTGATGAAATTGAAAGGAATATAAGAAAAGCAAATACAAGAAGAGAAGGAAGGGAAAATCGAAAAGAAAAGAAAGGTCACCTTCCCGACTCCTGCAACTAGAAACTGTCCAGATTTTGCAAAAGCTAACGAATTCACAAATCCAACCTGCAGGGAATAAGAATATTGAGGAAAGAAAAAACTTGTTAAATTTTGATTTACAAGAAGCAAACAAGGTCTTTTAATGATTGATTTGGCATACCAGTGGGATGTTGTGTAACGGCTGAATCACTTTGCTTTCACTTTTAATAGCCCATAATCGAACAGAGCCGTTACCAGCTCCTGTTGCAGCAAGGTCGCTGCCACTACAAACAGCGACTGAACTAACCCAAGAATTTGTTGATGAACAATCATAACTTTCAGAAGTGTGGTTACCATTTTCTGTACAACAGAATTCAATACCATCCCATTAGAACACAACTGACTGGGATGACAAGTGTTAAAAGCATACAACTTGAAGCCAGAAAAACTTAATGTGTTTGGTATAAATTTACCTATGTGACCATTTGGGATTCTATCACCATCCTTTGGTTCAGCATTTTTCTGTGCAGCCAACAGAGGATGAGCATTCTTAGCTATGCAAACAGGCTTCTTCCGTAGCATGTCCCAAAGCTCAACACTTCCATCATCAGAGCCGGATAAGAATTCGTCATTGCTAATAAAACAACAACATTCCAAAGAAGATGCAGGGGCACGGAATACTAAACGAGACTCCTCTGGGACCTGTGTTTCAGGTAATAAACGATCCGCCAACGTGATTTGAATTAAGTTTTATTTACAAGCATTCCCCAAAACAAAATAAAGTATTTACTTCTTACCTTAAATAACTGCATACTTCGATCATGTCCCACAGTCAATACCCTTTCTTTCCGTAGGCAATCAATACTTAAAACTTCACCTTGATGACCAAATAATGTGTTAATGTAAGCTCTATCTTCTACATTCCATATCTTAACTGTTCGATCATATGAACCAGAAAACAGTTCTGAAGACCCTTGCCTGAAAGTTAAACATGAAACAGGTCCCCTGTGACCTGGAAAAGCCTGTTCACAAAAAAAAATAAAAAATAAAAAATAAAAAATGATTAAGAACAGAACATAAAACCTTTTCAGATTTACAAATGCAGCTTCTAACAAAATTTGGAGAGAGAAGTGCAGAGTGTATGTACATAATAAGATCACATATTTTACTGTCATACAAACAATACTTCCACAGGACTGTCTATCATAAATTATATATAAAACCTCATCAGTGTCTTTAACATGACAATGCATCCCAATATATGGACGACAGATGAGTCAGCTTACAGATAATGCGGCTTTTGCCAAAATAAATTAGGTCATTCACACATGATTTGCATATAAGCCACAAAGCACTAGAGATTTTACTTTTACTGAACTTTCCTTATAGTATGAGAGGTCAACGACTCAACTGCATTCCTCTATCCTGACCAATTGAACTAAGCTTAAACTCAACATTTTTCCAAATATTAATATATTATTCTAAAAGTAAGAAATCAATCGTATTTACCAGAATATGCTCTCGTGTACGAGTATCCCACAAATGAACATGGCGATCTAATCCCCCACTTGCCAAATACCGACCATCAGAACTAACTGCTAGTGCTAATACATGTTTACTATGCTTTTTAGCTCGACCTTGTGGATCCTTGACCCCATGGGACTTTAATACTGCATCACTAGGCCATAGATACTTTTCACTTTTCCCACTGTCTACATCCCAATGTAGAATGGTGCCATCCTTAGAAGCTGAAAAGCCCCTGAGGTCAACCTCAGACAGAGCCACAGCAGTAACAGGTTGTCGATGCTTCACTAATATCCGAAATTCATCAGTAGGTTCTGGCTTTTTAACCCTAAAATGAGAGAATTGAACATGAGAATTACAAACATGGTACCACAAAGTAACATATTAAATAATCGATATGCGAGCATACTTTTCTCCATTATATGCAACAACAAAAAACTACTTCCAAGATACCCATCAAGCTTAAAGTGTCAAACAAGAAAATGCTTAAGCAAGAAAGCTGATGGTAACATGATAGAATATGATCGAAGTACCATTAAACCAAGAACGAAATGCATAAAGCTCACAACTTTGAATCTGAATACCGATCAAATGCCACTTCAATTTGGTCAAGTTTTGAAACACAACATCTACAATCTAGTCACTAAGAAAACTATCAAAATAACAATCACGGACAAACCAAATTTCGGCACAAACCGAAGGAAAATTGACACAGAAACTAGAAGTGCTGAATAACAAGGAACCGAAAACACCAAAAGCAGATAAAAAGCTTCTAATAAAAGCAATTTCAACTGAAAAGCAAAAGAAAAGAAGGTAAAAAAGCAGTGATTACCTAGAAGCAATGACACGGCGAGCTCGGCCGCTGTCCTCGAGCTGCTGCTGCTGCAACATCTTGCCAACAAGCGAGTCCATCTCGCCTTCCTTCACATCTTCTTCACCACTATCATCATCCTCATCTTCCTTCGCCCTCCTCAGCAGTTCCCGAGTGTTCTCCAAAAACTCATGCGCAAGCCTATTCCTCTTCTCGTCTGCCGTTTCCACTACAGCCTCCTCCTCCTCCTCCTCCGCCTCCTCCCCGCCGCCCTCGCCGTCCGACCCAACGTCGGCGTCGGATTCGCTCTCAATCTCATCGAGCTCGACTTTCCGGCGCTTCTTGGATTCGGCGCCGAAGAAGGGGTCATCGTCGAGAGAGAAAGCCTTGCCCTTTTTAGGTCCCTTGGGAGCTGAGCTGCCGCCTCTCTTCTTGTTCTTCATGATCGGAATCAATGCACGGAATGCGAGGGGAAATCGGAAATGGTGCTGCTTGCACTGGATTGCTAGGGTTTTGCGTTTTGGTTTAGGGTTTAAGGTTTAAGCGGCGAAGAAGACGGTGAGGGACATCTTTGTTATGGTGTTAGAAATTCGGGTCGTGGGTTTACCCAACATATCCATTTATAATGATCCGGATTCTAATTTCTCGGCCCAATGTATTGTAACGTCGGGTTAGGACCCGGGAGGCAAGGATATGGATTTTACGATTTTCTTTAAATTTCCAAATTTACCCTTGAAATGCACTAATCAAATAATTCGTATCACCACGATATCAATTAACTTGCCCATTATTTATTTTAAAGGTTGAGTAGTAGACTTCGAACACGTCAGTTGATTAAGAGAGTGCAAGTTGAAAATCTCTATGTTGTTACAAATGAGAAGATTAAATTATGTATAAACGGCCATTCACACGTGCCGACCATCAACATGTATAGAGCTCATAATGGATCCAACTGTGCATGTGTGCGTGACTGCCTTTACAGTTCCTCTAGTGAAGGTTATCCCGCCACAGCACCAATAATTTGAGATGTCGCTCGTTTGAAACTGTTTCTTTTAAGGATACTTCTGCTCAAAAGTACTTTTAATAAAAACGCTTGCCTCGGTCAGAAAGCGATTCAAGTGCATTTTTGAACCCAGAAACACTTCCAGCTTTCTCTCTGAATATCAAGTTCTGAGTTTTCACAAACCGATTAATCACCTTTAGCAGTATACAATTACAGAAACATCAGAGTATGAGAATGTAATCAGGAAAACTTGTTTAAACATCTAAGTTTCCTTCAGCACCAAAAAAGAATCCATATATCAAGAATGGATCGTCCGATCGTTTCTCAGAAACCGGTAAGCCTAAGAAAGAAAACGGGTTTCGTCGTTAGTGGCTGAGCTGCTAGTGCTCGGAGGTCGCATCTCCTTCTGGGTCTCGCCGTTTCTTCTTTCCCTCTCCATGCCTCGACCGCCTCGGGGCCTCATCCTCACTTTCACTGTCATCATTTCTAGAGTTGTTTCCAGCACCATAATGTGCCTCATCATCTGGTCCCCCAGCCGAACCTGTCATATCTTGTCCTCTCCTGTCACCGGAAGATCCCCTTGGATCTCTCTTCTGCATCCGGTTAGGGTTTTGAGTTAATAGGGGCGGGGGTGGTGGAAACATTGGAGACATACCAGTTGGCCGACCACCTCGGCCTGGATGGGGGCCTCCCATAAATGGTGCTCGTCCAGGACCCATAATCCCAAACCCACCAGGCGGAAATCCAGGTTGTGGCCTTCCACGGAACATCATGCCAGGGTTGGGCCCAGTAAAATCACCTGAAAACCTGGGACCATACGGATTGAAACCCCGAGGGCCCATGCCAAAAGGATTTGGCATAACAAATCCGTCAGGGCCATAGGGCATTGCATCAGGACCCATCATTCCTGGGGGAAAACCCTGCATCCCGGGCATAGGTCTGCCACCTCTTGGTAGAGGCATGTGAGGTGGCCACATGACCCCTCCTCTGCCCCTTCCTCTGCCATCATTTCCTGCTCCAGGAACTTGACCGAAGCTATCTTCCTCATCTTCACTTTCTTCCTCTTCCTCCTCTTCATTGTCCTCAAATGGGACAATGTCTGGATTCTCACCACCATTCTCTGGATTGACTCCCTTTGCTTTTTCTTCTTCACGTTTTGATTCTGCTGCAATCGAAATTGCCTGTACGCAGGCAACGATAAACAACATTCAGATTCCGTCGAGCTTTGGCCATTCTAGAACATTAAATGAAAAGCAAAGAACACATTATAGTGCAAAACAGATCTTGTGCTGCCCCAGTAAAATTGACTAATTTTAAGGGCAACGCAAATGAAAACTAAGGAGAAATATAGACATAAATTCCTAAGTTAAAATAATTGATAGACATTGTCTAACTCTTTTTTATTTCTTTCCTTTTTAACCCTTTTTCTTTAATTTCTATTTTATTTCCCAAAATTTAACTAGTTTCTGTAAACTTTGAACATACCATAAGTTCACTATCTGGCTCAAGATAAAGCAAGGAAGCCAACTGCTCACCGACGGATTGCTCTAGCTCTTGACAATCTCTACTTATCTGCAAGAGTACAAGCATAACAATAAGCTCAAAAGTTTTTTCCGTCTTGACTCTTAAGGTATGTCTACAGAAAGTAGTAGCACATCAGCAAGCATACATATCGACAATAGTAATCACTGCAGGTAAAAATGCATGGTTAAACAGCTAATAAAAAATAGGCGAACATAAAGAAGTTATTAACATAATATTCTATCAGATTAGTTCTATTTAAGCTCCAAGTGATGCATCAACAATTATATTTTTCGCATCAACACTTATATTTTTAAGAAGCACCCGGCCAAGATACATCATGGCATTATACAATGACTCTTCAGTATGATTCTAAACAATGCCGACTTATTTGTTAATACCACACACACACGCGCAGACAAACCACAAAAGGACCTACAAAATACATGCATACAGATATATTCATGGATTGTACATTTAGTCATACAATATATTATACTATTTTTGAGGTTTTCGGTCATCAATTTAAGCTTGGTACTCCAGACCGTTCAGCAGACTCCGAGTCCCCTGGATTGTAACTTCCATTCTAATTAATAAAGTATGTCTTTTATAAATGTACGAACACGTTTTGGCTGGTTGAATCATGGATTAGCATGACAAACCTGCAGCCTACCGATACATATTGAAAATCCTGACAGAAATATAAATTGGGTGATTTCAAATCAATCAAGACAGAACAGACAAAAATCAAATAGTGTTTATATTATGAATTATCAACTGCGATTTCTATAGTTTTAGGGCTCCTGATTGTACCTTCACTGGTAGGTTCTCATTGTAGGGATTCCTCAAATGACGAGTTTTGTGAAAGGACAGTTCACATAGCTGCATCAAAGAAACTGCAATTAGACATCACATCTTATCCCAACTGCAACTTGACTCAAAGTGGGCACACAGATGGGAGTTTAGGTTTAAATGTTATGAAATGAAAGAGTGAAGTCCACATAACTTAAAAGCTGATACAAGTACAAACAACTCCAATCTTGATTCAAACCAACAATGTGAGAACATATAAACGAAAGAATGAATTAACTATTAAGATACAAGCCTCAAGAAAATAAAAAAAATACTGTCACTATAGCCAATAAGGAGCCGAAAAACCAAGGCACACTCATTAGCATGCCAATCAGTAAGAGTGAGAAGAACAGTAATAATAAAACAGACTTGATAATTCTAACAAGAAACTTTGTAGGATCCTGTCTGTTTGTTTGTATACCAAAAATATACCTTTAACCATTTGACAGAGAAATTTCGCCCATAATGTGCAGTTCCGTGTGCATATTTCCAGTTCCCTCCACCAACTGACCCACCAATTCTGGACATCATCTTTGCACAACCCTAGCAAAGAATAGGTGAATTTAATTCTAGCACCCCCAGTAGATAACTTAACAAAACTAAAAATAGTAAGCAATGTGAAACACAATGGGATGCAATTTGCAATCCTACCTGGAAATGTCGAGTCCGGTTGACTGAGAAAATTAAAATCACATTTTCAGCAGAGTCAAAAGCTTCATTAAGTTTGGACTCATTGCTCCTTTGAGTTGCCCATACTCCTTGTTGTACAGATAATTCCAAATTTTCACGGTTGCAACTTTTAACAATAAAATACCTAAGGTTTGATGTTTGAAGTAAATAAGTATATCCAATTCAATAAAACGGGTGCACTAATTGGGAAGAAGAGTGAAACATGGATAGAGAAACAGTCAAGAGATTTCATTAGGTAGGAAGAATGATATGACGATTGACTACTACATTACGAAATTTGATGGGAAGATGATTATCACAATTTGACATTTGAAAAAATCAGAAAGCAGGTTGGCAGGGCACTTTTATATTTGAACCTATACAGCCATCATACAGCATAACTCCAAAACTAACGGTGAGTAGTAAGCACTGATGCAAACACTTTGGTAGCAAATATCAAGCAGCTTAAACTGATATGACACCCACATATTTGAACTTTTCTAACTTTATCTAGATGGCCCAAATCTACATTGTGGAACAAACAATCAAGATTACTATCAAACAAGCTTTTTGAGATTCACAACCTATATCTGTAGCACCTTAGCCCCCAACAATACCAAATGCAGTTTGACGGCCGGTACATATTTGACTCATGTTCCCCGGGAACTTTTCTGCATAGCCAGGTCAGAGTATGTTCCCGAATCTGAATGCTCTTTGACAGAACATGTATTTGGACCCTACAACTCAACACACCACCAAACCATTCATTATGGGATGGGATTCATGCACTTTCATTCCTGCTAGCACAACAAAAAACTTTGGACTTAACACCCCTACTATTGTTGCGCAGCCCTTCCTCAGGTTTGTAGAGTCGGGATTCCAGTTTACCCACAACAGAGGACCCGCCCCCAAACTCTGCACAAAACTCATCCAATTATTTTTCTATGGAACTTCCTCATCAACAAAATCACTGGTAGGTTGGACTTCTAGTTCTGGAAGATCAAGATACAACATCTTATTCAGCCAAGGTGCAACTTAAGAAATACGATCCTGATATGCCCTGAGACATACATCAGAATCTATCTAGGCACCATTGCACACTCCAATTGTCTTACGGAGAGTTTTTTGCTTCTTATTGCAACTCAAAAATCAAAATACATTTGCTTTGAGTACCCAGTTCTTTATTACCCTCTTCCCTCCCTACCTGCTGACAAGACAACTAATTTTTTCAGTTGTAAACTTGTAATAAGCCAAACATGTCAAGCTTAAACCCTACTTAAGAGTTCAGAACTGTCTTACACTTTCTTTCCTTTGGGAGTCTCCCAGAGTGTTTCAAGCAAGTTAAAATTAACACGCTACAGCCATATGCAACAAATACCACATCCCAGAGATAAAGATATAAACTTTTTTCCTAGCACCAAATAAGAGTGAAATTTACTGAGTTATTCAGCTGTTTCTTATTGCACTATTGCACCCACAAAAGTAAGTCTTGCCACATATTTCCTTACTGCTGTAGAACGGAAAAATAGAATCATACATCTTCCAATAACAAAGTATAAATAGGTCAAGAACTTAATGGGAGAAAGCAACCCCATGTACAGATCATAAAAAGAAAGTAAAGTACATATGAAGCAAAACCCGTACATAACATGGTCAAATATAAATTGTACAGAGTAATTATTTATAAAGTTAGCTAGTGTAGGTTTAAAGGAAGCTAGTTACAGCCAATAGAAGTGAACAGAACTTTTTTGGGAAATTATTTACCAAAAAATTTCTCTCTTATAAAAATGTCCATAAAAGAATACAGAAACTGATTTACAAAACCTAATAAAAAACCTTGGGACTCTGAACAAACCTAGATGTTCCTTGAGGCAAAGGCAATGCACTTCTATTTGCCTGATTAGCTAGGCCAGAAGGAAGATTTTGTGTCTGTGCGGGGCCAACCTGTTGTTGGGTTTGTTGAAGCTGTTGCTGCTGCTGAACATTCCCAGACTCAGCTGTAGTAGGTTTTCCCACAAAATTGTTGGGTGCTTGTGCAGGTTGATACTTCTCTCCTTGTTGGGGAAAACCAGCATTCCTTTGTTGATAGAACTTATTTGAGTTGTTGTAATTGTAAGAATTCAAATGCTGGATCTTCTGAAGGACTTCTTCCACTGGAGGTGGAGGTCCTGGCAGCTTTGCGTGTCTATACCGGCAATCAGGACCATTTGGACAAAAACCCAACTTGTACCTACAATGACAAAACCCTTCCATAAGAACAAATAAAACTTCGATAAATTCATGGTTTTATTCACGTCAAAACTAGACTCCAATATTTGGGATGAAGAAGTTCAAATAATGAGGAGAAGCAGCAACTTTAGATAATTTTGTTTCTTCTACCCTCCAGTTATGAACCTCGAATCGTCGAAATCATATGATCGCAGAATACCAATATCAACAATTCCTAAGGAATCCACAACATCAATATCACAATACGACAATTGAACTCAATTCAGTACAACTTTAACCTATCCATTAAGTTCAAGATCAGAATCACCACCTAGTTGAAACAACCAAATTCAACCAAAAACTAACAAAGATGAATCAGGAAATTGGCAGAGAAAAGCAAGCCCATACATATTACACTCTTTGATGTCCTCGTTAGTGTGCTTGTACACGCAGTCCTGCTCGCGGCACTCACCGTACAACCGGAAGAAGCGGCACACGGGCATGCGCGACTTGTCGTATTGGTGGAGGAACCCACAGGCATCGCCCTTCATACAAAGGCTGCGCAGCCAGTGACGACACACCGTCTGGCGATAGCTCCGCCCACCCATCCGGTTCGCATTCTGATTGGGCTGCGGCGCCACAGCGGCCTGGTTGGACCCCGCCCCGCCGGGCCCCGTGACGGCCGAGTCGGATTGCATCACGGAATAATTAGAAGTTGGGCCCGTGTTGGCGGGGCCCGCAGAGGCCGAGACGGTGGCGGCGGCATCGAGGCCGCCCTCGAAGTCGAAGTTGAGGACTCCGTCCGAGTCCTCCATTGGGCGAGCTTCGTATTCGTCTGGGTGTGAGGGTGGGTGGATGTTTGGGAGATTTGGGATTTGGGGGTTTGATCAGATAATTAGGGTTTAAGAGATTGTGATGAGAGAGGGGACAGAGATGCGAAACGTCCGTTTTGGGGATCTAGGATGATGAAGGAGGAAGGAGTGTCGGTTTCGACAGTCAACAGGGAGCAACAAAGGGCGCCAACACCAGGACGCGCAGAGGAGGAAGGGTTTAGGGCGGTCGGGGTCAAACATTTCGGCGGGTATTCGGGTTTGGGTTCTCGTTGCGTCCAATTCGGGTTGGAAGCAAAGTAGCAGTCTGGCCCAACCAAACGAGAAAGGCCTCTCATCTGGGGAGATGCTACTTTCATTTTCTTTTTTTATTTAAGTTCAACAACTCATAGATACTACCGTTACGATTTAGTGGTATTTTTTCACTTATAATTAATATAGTTATGCAAATTTAAAACGTAAAAGTCACATTTACATTTCGTGTGTTAAAGAACTTTTTGGTCAATAAGAAATATTAAATGTCCGTTCCATGTTTTTGGTAGTTGACATTTAATTTATTTTGCGGACATTTTCTTATTTACAAATTCCAAGATTTTATTTGTTTGTTTTGAAGAATATTTTTTGAAACTGTAAATCAAACTTTTCTCTTTTGGTCAGTGAAATTATAAATCAAATTATCATGATGGGTGACTATTGCGCAGCAAGCAACGAAGGAATCAAAAGGACTCTGTCGTGTCTCCATCGCATGGTTTCCATGTCAAGAGGATTCTCGCTGGATTCTTTTTGTGAAGATTTTGAAGATTCTTCAATTACATTCGTTCATTGTATATTGTGCAGTTAGAAATCATTGTAAATTTTTTTATTTAAAATTGAATATAAACAATACCTAACAAAAATTGACCGCACAATGTACGATGAATGGATATGATTGAAAAATCTCCGGAATCCTCACAAACGGCGAGTACCCTCTCTGTTTTCATGCGCATCATTTGGCTTGATTGGATCTCGGCCGTCCACTTTTTCAAATGAAAACCAGCGGCTGTGACGGAGTTTCAAGAGAACAGGTGCCGCAAAAATGCGGCAGCCAAAGGGAAACGTTGCTAGTTACAGTAAACACAAACAAGACAGTAAATTCATGCTCTTCCAGTTATAGCCTGAAATAACAAAATATTCTGACGGGAAATGCTGCGTCCGAACGCTAACAGTACATCGGCGAACAAATGTAATGCCGGAAATGCAAGCCATCGGATCAAAAACGAGAAACAGCATCAGACAATCAATGAACTTATTTCCAAAATAAATTTTCATATTCAGAGAAGGGGGGAGAAAGGGAGTGTGGGAGAGGGAGAGGGCAACTATATATATTGACAAGTTCTTGCTAAAAATACAGCGGGGAGAGCGTGACAAATCCAAATTCTGTAACACCTAAACTGTAGACAAATTAATGAAACATGAAAGTTACTTTGCTACGAGGGTCTGCAAACGAGAACCTACCGCCTTCCCTTTTCCTCAATGTTCAACCGGAGAAAGGGCGTGAGGGGGGCTAGAGTAGAGAACGAGGACAAGATCAGTTCTTACAGGTGGGGAAAAAATATCATCAGCCCTATTCAACAACACTGACTCCGATGATGTGCGCAAGGCCCTATAGATACAGTCGCCTTGCCCAACCAAGTGTCTAGATTCAACCTCCCACCCAATCACTGTCGTGCTGTAATGAGTTAGCCCAGTTAACTGATCATCAAGAATATACATTAGTTCCCTTCCTTGTCTTTCTCTTTATCACCTGCAGCCGCTTCTTGACTGCCTTTTGTTCCCACGTCGGCAGCTGCAGCATCAGAAGTGGTTGACTCAGAACTTGGCTTCTCGTTGCCTGGTTCTGACAGCTCAGGCGGCTTTGAAGTTTCCTCAACTGTTGATTCAGCTTGAGGCTCAGTAACAACTTTATCATCTTTTATCAGTGGCTCAGAAGAGGACGGAGAACATTTAGCTGCATCTGCAGATTCCGTTTGAAGCTCACCATTTGGTAGGACATCAGATGGTTCCCCAGAGTCTGAACTCTCCCTCCATTCAACCCACTCCGGTGGTTTTTCAGTTTCAACAGGTCCCACTTCTGGCGAATTGTTGGGGACGGCAACTTCTGAATTTTCTGGTTTTGTTCCTGGTTCTGGAGAAGATGTTGCGGTGTCAACCAAGTCATCATCTTCACCAACAATGACATCATCATCATCATCACCGCCACCACTGACAGCATTAGACTCCACCGTATTTGGTGATGGAGAAGCAAGAGAACCAGTTGAGCGATCAGTGGCAGCCCTGTCATCCTCAAACGCAAACCAGTTGGAATTTGTAAACAGAGAACCACTGCAATCAGAAAGGCAACCATGTCAAGCAGTTCAAAGCACTTGTATTATATACATAATCAGGAAAGCTAGATATGCACAATAACACTAATAGTAAGAGTCCAAAAATCCATTCAGAAGTTTAGGCCCTCTATCACATAACCCATGCGAAGAACTATAAACCAAGAAAACAACATGAAAAGAAAATTGTATGCTTCAAAAGTCGGCATTATAAGCCATAAAATCTCAATATTCATGACATTATGGTGGGTGCATTTTTTATCACCAGCCTCAAGAGATGGTAATGCTCACCATCCTATTCATCACCGTTCAAGGTTTCAATTTTGAGACTTGTGTCTATCCACTACACATCTCGAAATTCGGATCATCTAATGGTGATGAATAGGGTGGTGAGCTGTCACCATCAAATGAGAGTGGTGAGCAAAAATATTCCTATTATGGCCAGGAATAGCCTACATGCATTGATTTAGTTGTGAGAATCAAACTCTGCATACAGCTTCATGCTGTAGGATTGTCTTGCCAAATATCCTAATAGAATCTAAAGAGTAAAGATTAAAGGACTTTCCACCTACCTTTCCTGGTCATCTCCCAAACGCAGTGAAGATATAACAACTTCAGCAGATTCATCATCAAAGTAGACATCCTGTGCCAAAATTATATAGTAAGGAATTGTTGCAAAACCTTTTTATATAGAAACAAACAGTAGTCAACACTGATATCATCAAAACATAACAAGAAAAAAAATTCATGCTCAATGAATCGAGTAAAATTGCAGCATATTTGATACCTCATCATCCCGTTCAAGTGAGCCATGGCCCTGAAAAGCATAGATTCTTAATATCAATAATCATCATCACAGCAACATTAAAGTAATAATGACAAAAGTGTTTGGAACATTTTTGGACATTGTCATCTTTCCATTCCCTCTAGGACCATGTAATGAGACACCACTCAATTTCATAGCTGTTGCGATAAGAAACGAAAATTCCAGGTGCTGAAAATATTAACCGACAACTTTATCATCTAAACGCTCCAGGGGAAATGTGGATAGAGTAATAGCTCTCCTAAAGATTAAATGCAGTAACAGAGACGTTAAAAAACTAATTATAATGGCACCAAATTGTCTAGTCTTAAAAAGGGAAATTTGTTCTATGCGGTACTTCCTAGCTATGTGCATATGACGATAGTTAGTGAAAATTACTCCTGAAGATTTAAACAGGTCTATTTGCTAACTTCTTCATTTATACTTTTCACCCAAGCAAAGGGTACTTTCTAATCTAAAATTTTGAAAAGAAAAAACACAGGCGGTCTCTTACAATGTAAAGTGTGTAGATATAGGATGATAAAATAAGCACAGGTATCAGGGGGTACCTCATCTAACTCATCGTTGTTGTATATTCCATATCGGAAAGCCTGGCTTAGGTTATTTGCAAGAGCTGCAACATCGTAATCTCTATCTTGATAGTCATCATCATCACTATCCCTATTTCGATCATGTAATGCAGTTGGCCGCCTGTTACAGTTGATTAACCATAATTAAAAGGCCAAAAACATGAGGCCCAAAGGACAGTGGAGAGGTAATAAAGAAATGAAAAGGGTCACATTGATAAATTACTATTGTATCAAGAAGCAAACAACAAAAGCAATATTTTACTAGAATAAAACCACATCTATCATGTTTGATGTCCACTAGTAACCATATGTGATTTACTACAGCTTTAGAACTGGCACCGCAAATCAACGGTAAATGTGACATGAAAAAACCAACTGCTTTTGTGAGGAAAAGCACATACCCACAGGCCCATTGATAGACGTTCTCGACTGTATTACGCTTTGACAGGACACTTGCCTGCCACTCCGCCCACTCGATGTTCTCCTGCAAGATAATTACAACTCTAAAAATGACTTTGACAGTGAAAACAGTAGGCACCATAATATTGGTAGCGTTATGTTTCTTCCATTCAGTCATAGATAACAGAATACTTATTTTCCATAAACTAAAAAGGCTAAAAAATACAAAAAATAAAGACAAAAAACCTGCAGCAGCGTCTGAATCTCGCTATTGTTATTTCCAAGCTGAATGAGTTTGTTGGATATACGTGTTAAATGTCCAATATTCCCTATTCTGGGTGGGGATCTACCCTCTGCAGGAACAGTTGGCTGAAAGAAAAATGAAACAAGACAATGTTTAAATAGGTTTCAATAAACTACTAACCGAAATAAAATAATAAGTACACAAACTCTCTGGATGCAAGATATTAGTAATATACAAAACAATGCAGCACCACCTTGTCCGAGTCAGCTGCCAAGGTAAAATTCTTTTCTGCTTGAAGTATTTTTCCAACAAGGTCACACTCACGAAGAAGATGTTCAACAAGAGGAATATTCTTGCTTTCCAAACACGACACAATTATGTTCTCTATGTGGTGATGTACAAAGTTGTTATATGGGTACCTGGAGTGGCAACAGAATCACGGTATAAGGCACTTGTATCAAATCAGTCTTTTTATAAACATGAAAACTTTTGTACTTACTTAAAAAACAAGTCTAAAATTCTCTGTACAGCACCAAGACGAATCAATTCCTTCTCAGCAGCTTCACTACCAACCGTAAGTAATACTGAAATGAACTCCACAACCTGAAGAGTACCATGTTCAGAATAAACAGAATTAAACTACAAACATCACCCTTAAACAAACTATGAAAGTTTCAAGGGGCTTGTAAACATATTAATTGATTATTACATTTAACTAAAAACGTTCCATAACAAACAGTCCAATCATACAGAAGGCTTTTGTGGAGAAAGAACTCAATTCTTAAAAGTGAGCAAGGACAACTTGAAAAGACCATTAAAATATTCACCTTTAACCGATGTTTTCCAAGAGGCGGCTGCAACTTGCCATATGTAGTTAACAGCGTGTTATCCACCGATGAAACATCCAACAGCTTCAGCAAATCACCTAAACAATTAGAAGAGATAATACTTAATCCTTAAGAAAATAAACAAAAAAGTCTCTTCAAATTCCTATTGCCATTAAAAAGGAGCATAGAAAGTCTGCACAGTCATATGAATGTGTAGGCAAAGCAGTCATATATCAGCTCACACTTAACTTAAAGCAAAAACCATAGTCAAAAGGAGATAACTTTACCTAGGCTCTCCAGCATGCCCACAACAGTTTCAGGATTAGCAGTAACTGTGGATCCATGAGTCATCTGACGGCCATACATATGATATGTTCCCAAAGTTTGCCTCCTAGGGTCTAGCAAAGAGATGCATACTGACAACGAGTTAACAAGAACAGATTTTGGCCGTGAGTCCTCCAAAGCATGCCGAAACAATCTTCCTATAAAACTGCACAAAATACACAAATGAACTTTAATGAAGAAGCTATAAAGAAAATGCATGTATAACACTAATCAATAATTATGTGAAACAAATCTTACCTTGGGCTGGAGATTTTAGAAGAAAGTCCAGGCGGAGCAAACCGTGTTATAGCACAAAGTGTCTCTGCTGCATTAGCATGCACTTCAGGAGAATCCTGTAGAAATCAGGATCATTAGAGTTTGCTCATTAACACTCAACATTCTTTAACCACATCAAACAGAACATCTATAGTAATATAGTAAAATGTGTAGAACAAAAACAAATACATTGAGTAAATTTATTTTTTTTACAACAGGCAATTAAAAAATTCAGACTTTACACAACCTCTCTGTTCAAACATGTAGATAAAAAATAATAATGAAGAATGATTAAGAAATCCACGCTGTCTAGTCATTCAACCACATGAATATAGCTTAAATGTAAAATTGATCACATACTGAAGAGCTGAACTTGTCCACAATCATCTCTAGGACATCTGTATCTTGTATCCAGTGCATTGCCTCCGTATGATTAGAATACATGTGTTCATCAGCACCAACCAGACGTATCAAAACCTATAAAACATATAAATTGGGTTTTCAACTATTCTCCAACTGTAAGGCTAACAATCTTAATGTGCTTCTTTTGCATCTAAGTTTAAAAAGAAGTGCATTAAAGAAGCTCAAATATGGAAAGAAACAAACAACAGTCTACAACCAACCTCCATGATAGATGTAATTCCAATCAGGTCAACTAGCTTCTTAACAATATCTTGATGACCCTGAATGTGCACATAAAAACAGTGGATCAGCTCGAAACTAAAGCAAATAAATTAACTCATGAAAACCTTAACCCTCTTACTATCTTAAACATGATATATGATGTGATAGCAAGTATTCAATAGAGAATGAAATATACATGTATCATGGTTAGTGAGGATATTGGGTTCAATCTGTTTGAGGAGAACATGAATCTATGAAGTCATGCATCTAGTAATTATAAGGACATACACACCAACAGAATTATCAAGCAGACAAAGGCTCAAAAAGCCAAACAGACTGTCGCATTTAAAAGTTCTTCACACAACCAGACACCACTTTATGAAATTACAAAGAAACTTATGTAAGCCCAAATTTTCACCTTTTAATCCACCAGAATGCATTTCAGACACCCATTGGCCCATATCACGACAAAATTTCAGAAAGTTAACACCTAAGCAAAAAGGATTTTGAAAATAACAATAATGGACTTACCTGAATATACTGCAGGAAAGGAACTGTCTTGCGCAACAGCAGACAAACAACAACCTATGATAAAGAAATTAAAAAAGTAAAACCTAAGAAAGAGGAATTAAACATCAAGTAAACATATATAATTTACCTTGGTAAAACTACTCTCATGTCAAAAAATGAAGATAGCATTTAGTTCAACAAGAAAATACCTTGCTAAAGTACCCAGCCAAGAGTGTGCTGTGAGAATTATTTGGTTCCAAAAAGGAGAACAACAAGTTCATCAACTGGCAATATGACATAACCAAGTTAATCAAAAGTTGAATATGTTACACATTCTTCAAAACTATCAACCAGAGTCATTCAGAATGTATGGTTACAGTTTCTAACCTCCTCATCCTCTACCAATGTTTTGAGTATGATATCAACTTCACAAGTAAAAATCTCACACGCAATAAAAGGAAATCTGCATCACACAACAAATGGACTTGATCAATCACATGGATAGAGTAAACCAGTAATGCTCATGTTTACATGTGCATTCAATGCAACGCACTTGAAAGTTCGTCTCTTTTCAGCATCCTCAGGAGCTTCTTCAACTATGTATCGGATTAGTTGCTCAACCTGGGCTCTTTCTCGCAAACTGCAATGTAGGGCACCACAAATAATTTAATATATTAACATATCTTGAAAAATGAAAAGGAATTTTACAGGGATTTTACAGAAGCTTATGCATAAAAGGAAAACAACACAACTAAAAAAGTGCAAACAATATTATACGTAAAATATTTAAGACAAACTAGAGTCTTTAGACAATCTTATGTTTTTTGGCCAGAGAAATAAAAGATTTGCTCAAATTGGATGCAAATCAAAGCTTGGAAAATAAAAACATTCCATCTACATAGGGAAAAAAAATAAAAACGACATTTCCAAGGTAGACATCTCAAACCATTGAGGCATGGAAATCAAGTAGTTCAAGCCCAAATTTCTGATTCAAAACCAAAGAATTTGCATCTATATGCCAACATCAGAGTCCCACATCTCTAAACCCCAAACCATTATAAGGAATCATTTTGAGAATAGCTATTAAAAGGATGTGTTGAATTCCTGCTTTCATCTTTCAACACGTTGGTCTTTTGATACATGCACATGACAAAACATAAAATTATTCTGACAAATGCACAACAAGCAGCCCTTACCCAAAGACACTAAGCAGAAAGATTGAAGCCCTCTATTAACTCACTCATTGGGGTACAACGAATAAATAAGGAGCAAGGAAAAGAAAATAAAGGTCAAAAATATAGTGGCAGTAAGAAAATGAAAGGAGCATTACAAATTGATTAGGCGGCCATTAAGAGCTTTGCATTCCTGAATAATTTCATCTTCATCAAGTAGCTCTTCCAACGTGAAATTATCCTTGTCCAAAATTGTCTCCACCTGAACCATAGAATAAAATAAGAGACACAAACACATAAATTAGGCTAGGAAACAAAGAAAGAGCTAGTTTTCATATTAGTGAAAACCCATGGTATGGACCACATAAAGCAAGTTCATAGTAAACCAACAAGCGCAGGTGACAGCTGGAGACCATCCCAGCCTTCTAGGGTAAGGCATAAGACACAATGTAAATCAGCGCAGATATAATTGAATGATTCAAGGGAAGCACATCATGCAAAAATATTAATACAACCTATTTTTAAGCCTGCATATAATCATATCCAATTTTGAAAACCACACACCCAAAAATGGTTAAAGCTTGGTGCAACATAGGATTTTGAAAAGTCTCCAAACCTTGCACAACCCTCAAACACCCCTTATGGAATTACTAACTGGCATGTAACGTGTTGCCACGGTCTGACTTAACAAAAATCCATGTCTACTACACTAAAAACCACTATGTTCTAAAGATGCTGCCACTACTTTCCAACCGTAAGATTTAAATAAATAATCTTTTCAATGGCGTTTTCCGACTGCCACAAAGTGATATATTAGAAAGTTCATAGCTCCCACTACACCACTGATCCCAATTCCGGATCCGAAACCAAAGACAACATGCCCAATTTCAAACATAGTCCCAATTGCCAACCCCCCAGCAGTTTGCACACACATAACAACTCTCCTTAAGATCCAAATATTCCAAATTTCAATTTCCAATCCCACATTTTCTTCACCAAGCAAACAAACTTCACCAAGATTCAATCCGAACATATCATAAATAATCCAATACCGCGCCCCGCACACCAAATGTCAAAACAAAACAAGAGAAAACAAAAACGACGTCGGACAACTCACCGGAGACGCCGTGGACAACCCCGCCATACGCCAAAACATGGTGTGAATTGAGGAGCGAAAATGGCCTCCGCGCGGCGAACTGAACTTGGATCTGCGAACCCCCAGAAAACGAACCCTAGCGCGCCCTCACAAAATCCCCAAAGCGAGGATTCACCAATTGCCGAACCGCCCAAAACGCCGAAAGTGATCCGAGCATGGGATCCGAAAACCCTAGAAATTGGAATCCGCGGATTCGATTTGGATCTAAATCGAGGGCCGCACAGAGATGGCAGAACCCGACGAAGCCTGCAATCGCGGTCGGGGGTGAGAGAGAGAGAGAGAGAGAGAGTGTGTCGTTGGAAATGAAATGGAGGGTTGAATTATTATATGGCTCCCAAATATTATTTTCCTTTTTCGTGTTTTATAACCTATGCTTTTTTTTTCAATCATTTGGATGGCTATTTATTTACAAATAAAAATAAAAACATTTAACAAACAAAAATTATTTAACAAAAAAATATACATTTGGATGGCTGTTCCAACTTTGCGATGACAATGGAAACACGACTCACTGTACCAAATACTATAGTATAATTAATTAAAAAAAATTTAAGTCTCTAAGTACTTGTGTTATGAAACTTGATGTGCCAACTTCGTTTTGACACATTGAAAAATCTCTTAAAAATATGTCGTCGTTATAATTTTTGGGGCTAGGTTTTGTTGCTCTCCTAAGTTGGAAGGTTGGAGTGTTGTTGTGCACTTGCTTAAGGAATCATTTATTGACTAATTTGTGCATGTGTAATGCCTTCCATCTCTTGTTTTGTTAGTTTTCTTTTTCAATACTCCTCTTTTTCTTTGTTTTTATCAATCATCGAAGTCACGTCATCAGAGTCAAACTTTAGTTGTGAATGTGAGCAAAACAATAAAGATTAAGATGCGATGGCTAAAGCTTGAATTTTGAATTTTATAGTTTTGTTTTGTATCATATAACATCAACTTTAAAATTATTGAACACTGGTCAACTATAGAACGTCATTAACTTGCTAAAGGTCTTTGTTGGGACACTCATGCTAAAAGCACATTGAAACTAATCCCACGAGTTGAGGCCATAACATGTGGCAGTCGCTCATTTGCTATCCGTGTTGAGTCAGGGCGCCACATTAACTACATTCAATCCCACATTAGCCAAATCATAAAAGTTCCTCCAACTTCGTCTCTACAAAAGACTCTAATCTAACTTAATTATTGTTCAACACTTATATTACTACTAAACTCGCCCAATGTGATGCCTTAAACATACTTTACTAACTTAAGCATCGAAGACTCTTATGACGCCGGTATCTTACGATACTTACTCTACCTTACTTGCATGTTGCTTCGTCCGTCTACCTTTAATCGAAGCTCCCTCGTGAAGGTCACTTCACCGCACTTTATGATTGAGCTCTCCATGACTGAATGTATCACTTCCCCACATAATTGGTGCTAAAGCACTTCAAGTATTTTTAGAATAAAAAAACATTTATCTAAAAATATTTTCAATCATTTTAAAAGCAGTTTTAAACATGCTGATATTTTTAACCTTTGAACTACATTTTTAGATAAGGAAAACTAATGAAAATAGCTTGAAAACTTTAAATTTTAACGATAATGACAAAATAAGGGGTAAAGTAAATAATATCATGATTGGCTTTTTGTATAAAAATATGATTTTTCATTAAAATGAACAGTACCGAAAACTTTACGTTAAGGTTCCTTTTAGATACTATCGTCAATGTAAAATTCAGATATTGGACCATCTCAAACGGATCTTGGCATGTAAGTTTTAGGCTCGGATCTTTTTTTAGACGGAAAACGGTGTGTGATTTAGGACTGATTTGAGTAAATCAACCATCTATTGGGCTAAATTTACCAAAAGAAAAACAATTGTATTAACGAAACTATAGAAGAGAAATGCAACAAAAATAAAACTACGAGAGGGGAAATGATAATTCGAGTAAACTACAGGGACTGCTTAGTGCAATTTTGCCAAAGAATTTCGTAACCAATACTTTCCTCAGTTCAGTTCCTAAAGCCGGGAAGCACACGCAGTCATGTAGCTGCACATCCTGCATCCGCCATTCATTTGTTGGTACGCTTCCTTCCCTTCTTTCTGTTCATAATCCCAATCAATCTATAATCTCACACCAAATCCAAACCCCAAAACGCAAATTTCACCGATTTCCCCCATAACCCTTTTCTTATTTTCCACCAATTCCCCATCAGAACCCCCAAAATTCACATCAATCAGCAGGCTTTCAATTCTCTCTGGGGTTTTCAGAGCTCTGTATTTGAAGAGAGAAAGTGGGTAGTCGTCTAAATGCTAGGTGGGTTGTACGGAGACCTCCCTCCGCCCTCTTCGGCGGAGGACGAGAAGCCCAGCAACAGCACGGTGTGGTCGAGCAGCACGAAAATGGCGCCGCAGACACTCCGGAAGCCAGCGTCGATTTTCGCCCCGCCGCAGACGATTCTAAAGGCACAGAGCAAGCCTAAATCATCGAATTCCGTGCAGCCGAAAATTACAGCGTCACCGGTGGTTGCATTGTCGCCGGCGGTGATACACGATGACGTGGCGCGACCTGAGCTGGTTGGGGTGACGTCGACGGTGCTGGAGGAGTATGATCCGGCGAGGCCCAATGACTATGAGGAGTACAAGAGGGAGAGGAAGAAGAAGGCTATGGAGGCCGAGATGAGGCGGGAACTCGATAGGAGGCGGCAAGAGGAGGAGGAGAAGGAGAGAAGAGAGAAGGAGGAGAGAGAAAGGGAGAGGGAAAGGGATTTTGGAGAATCAAGAAACATTTCGGGTGAGGAAGCCTGGAGGAGGCGTGCGGCGATGAGCGGGGCAGCAACGCCGTCAGTTCCGAGGTCCCCATCTCCGCCGAGTAATCCAGATGGTTTTACCATTGGGAAGTCGGACAGTGGAGGGTTGGGGCTTGGGGCTGGCGGCCAAATGACCGCGGCACAAAGAATGATGGCGAAGATGGGGTGGAAGCAGGGTCAAGGGCTTGGTAGGCAGGAGCAGGGGATTACCACTCCCTTGATGGCCAAGAAAACGGATAGGCGAGCCGGGGTGATTGTGAATGCTAGTGAAACAAAGCCGGAGAAGAAGGTGAAGAGTGTCAGCCTTAACGGGCCACCCACCAGGGTTTTGCTGCTTAGAAACATGGTATGCGTATACTTTTTGGAATTTCACTCGTCATAATTTGTTCTTTTGAGTGATGATGGTACAAAATTTGATTTACAATCGTTTTAAATTATGACTCGGAAGGATATCTAATTGCTAGATTGAGAAACTGTGACATCCCACGTCGCCCAGGGGTGATCCTTAAATGTATATTCCCATCCCTACCTAGCACGAGGCCTTTTGGGAGCTCACTGGCTTCGGGTTCCATGGGAACTCCGAAGTTAAGCGAGTAGCGCGCGAGAGCATTCCCAGGATAAATGTATATTCTCATCCCTACCTAGCACGAGGCCTTTTGGGAGCTCACTGGCTTCGGGTTCCATGGGAACTCCGAAGTTAAGCAAGTAGCGCGCGAGAGCATTCCCAGGATGGGTGACCCATCGGGAAGTTCTCGTGTGAGTTCCCAAAAACAAAACCGTGAGGGCGTGGTCGGGGCCCAAAGCGGACAATATTGTGCTACGGTGGAGTGGGGCCCGGGAAGTGGTCTGCCCAGGCCGGGATGTGACAAATTGGTATCAGAGCCTAACCTTGGCCGTGGTGTGCCGACGAGGACGTCGGGCCCCTAAGGGGGGTGGATTGTGACATCCCACATCGCCCAGGGATGATCCTTAAATGTATATTCCCATCCCTACCTAGCACGAGGCCTTTTGGGAGCTCACTGGCTTCGGGTTCCATGGGAACTCCGAAGTTAAGCGAGTAGCGTGCGAGAGCATTCCCAGGATGGGTGACCCATCGGGAAGTTCTCGTGTGGGTTCCCAAAAACAAAACCGTGAGGGCGTGGTCGGGGCCCAAAGCGGACAATATCGTGCTACGGTGGAGTGGGGCCCGGGAAGTGGTCTGCCCGGGCCGGGATGTGACAGAAACTATACAATCAAATCAGCTGTTGGGATATATTTACTGCTAGCATGGCCAAAAATTTATTGGCTCGTATCAAAGTTTCATGGGCTTGAGGCATCACTTTTAGGAAAATTATAACTGGGTGGAAGACGGTGTGTGAAAAAGAGGCGACGTAAAACCACATGTATGATTGGAAGGTTTTTGCTTGTGTAAGACATTGACTTGGAGAGGTGTGATTTTTTTTTGGAAGATTGATGAATGGGCTTCACTGGAAATGTGACGTATGAAATCGGACTTGTATCTAAAATATAAGTGGTGCATAATGTTTTCTTCATTTTTATGTACAATTTTATGCTTAGGATTCCTTAGCTAATACAATATTAGCTGCTTTAACGAAGAACGGCATTACATGTTACCTTGAAGCTTTGCAGGGCTTGAGTAAATTTTAGAGCGTATTGTTAGGTTAGCTTAGTACACTACTGATGTTGAGTCTGTAAACTCTCCAGAGGGTTGCATTTTCTTTTCCTGTATATCTTGCCCGTATATCCTGTGTATCATTGTTCAAGGGGTTGATGGTTTGTGGAACCGAACCGAACCATACATACAATTATAGCACAACGTTTTTTAGCTGTAAAACCCTATCAATCTTTTTACTTCAAAGAAAGTCATAAGTCCTTTTAGGTCTTCCTATAATCTGAATTATTCTATCTTTTATGTCCTCCTTTTCCCTGAGCTGGACATTAAGTTTAACCTCCACTGCTGAAATCTGTCTAGTCTTTACATCTTTAGATCATTGAACAGAACAATATTGTAGTTCCATGACTTCTCCTTAACTTTAGTTTCTTTTTAATGCACACTTTCTTTCTAGGATTAAAATTGTCAACCTTTCGACCTTTTATTAGGACTGGCCATTGGACCGAAACAACTGAAAAATAAACTGAGCTTTAAGTTTCTTTTGTTAGGTTCGTTAGGTACTATCAAGAATATTGTTATTCTATTAGCGCTCATTTTGTTGCTGACTACGGCCGCGTTTTACTGAAAATTTTAATTATTATTTTACCCCTGAACGAATTTACCTGTAAACTTTTCAAGCCTTGAACAAAATTGCAGAAGATCTTGGGCCCAAGTTCTTTCAAGTGTTTTAGGGGTAGTTGAGTATGGGGGCAAGAACAAAAATGGATTGAACTAAGTACCCGTATTAGTCAAATTGGTGTACAACTGGTTAAGTTGCGTTTAATGGTAAACACCAATCCTGTTCTTTCTATAAAAGCTGCAGGATTCTTTGGGAAGCTAATGAATTTGATGAACGAACTTAACCTAGGCTTTCTTCTGTGAAAGTTATTGATACGTGAAAACAGACTAACACGGTGACTATTTGATATGGAGAAGAAATCGGTGTTTTTTAAACTTATTTGACAACCCATTTATTATATTGATTTCTTGTTCTTATGGATAGTTAATTGCAATTCAAGCTGATGTGCTTTGTTATTGAAGGTGGGCCCTGGAGAGGTGGATGATGAATTGGAAGATGAAGTAGCTTCAGAGTGTGCAAAGTATGGGACAGTGACCCGGGTGCTTATATTTGAGATAACAGAGCCAAATTTTCCAGAGAACGAGGCGGTGAGGATCTTTATCCAGTTTGAGAGGTCTGAGGAAACGACTAAAGCATTGGTTGACCTTGATGGTCGGTACTTTGGAGGCAGAGTGGTTCGTGCCACGTTCTATGATGAGGAGAGGTTCGGTAACAACGAGTTGGCTCCAATGCCAGGAGAAATCCCAGGTTTTACTTGAATTACAGAGTTTCAAATGCAAGCTTATTTTCCCGCATATGTAGTTACTGAGAAAGATAAGCTAGGCTTTGATTTCGACATTGCCACTAACGACATGTGTTGCTAGCAGTGTTAGTGGAATTCAAACTCTGGTAGTAGCTTTAATTTTGTGATTGGATCAAGCTTATTTAACACTGTAACTGTACAATCACATAAAAGGTGGTTATTGCTCTTAGAATGCTTGACCAATTCCTTGTGCCACAAGGCTTTTTTCTTTTTCCGGGCTGTTTCGGCCCCATTTTTTTAACTGTTTAAGGGTTTTAAGCTTCTTTTTTTCCACTTGCCAACCAAAACGAACAAGGAAACAAGTAATTGACACTGCAAATGCATATATTAGAAGAAAATCAGACTGCAGAAATTCATCACAGCACAGCATATACTCTGCATAGCCACCAACTATTTCAGATCCTAACTCAAAGTATGGGATGAACTAAACCATATAATATATATGAATTAAGGAAGATACGGATTGTTCTAAGGGCGGTGATGCGGAGGCGAAGCAACCGGCATGGTATTGTTAGAGGCCCTGGCTTCCGGCAGTTGGTGGTGGCCACCATACATGTACAATGACGAGTAGATGCTCATACTGCTGCTGGGGTTGGCGGTGGTGGTGGAGGTGAAGGCGGGGAAACAACATGGAGAATCTGTGGTTGAACACTCACCACGCTACGCCTCGGCGTTGGTGTCGCTGTTACCACCGTAATGCTCGCCTTGGGCGTTCCATGTTGGTGCAAATTGAACACCATAGAAAGCTTCAGCGTTGGTAGGAACCATGAAAGGAGGAGGAGATGTAGAATTAGTGTGGTGGTGGTGTGAGTGTGAGTTGGGAAATTCTGCAAATCCAAGTCCTCCATTGCCACGAAAACTTGCATTATTGCCCATCACAGAAAAAACATTGCCATCAGCTCCAATTGCATTTCCATTTCCACCCACAAAAATGGGGTCGAATTCATCATATAGTTCTTCACCGCCAATCATATTTGGTGGTGGTTGGCGGTGGTGCTTGTTTCTTCTGGGATCTCTGTTGGTGTTGATCATTTGTTGGTCGGAACTTGGAGACCAAGGCTCTGCATGTTTGCCTGCTCTCGCCAACTTTCTAATTAAAGTAGCAAATTCTACGTTTCCTATCACTGTGATCTTCTCTTCTTCTGCTTCTACGTTTACACTATAAACACCTGAATTTAATTATAATTTAAAAAGGTAAGAAGGGTATTATGATAAGTAAATAGTTAATGTTTATAACCCAAGAAAAATACGATGAAATAGTTGGTGCTGCAGATGTGAGTTAAACTAGTTGACTAACGTAGTGTGATCTTTTCCTGGATACAAGTTTGAATTTCCATTCCTGCGAATTAGATTAATTAAGAGTGTTTCCTATCACTGCTAGTTAGGGTGAACTAATGGTCTCCTCTTGCGTGTTTCCCTCTATAGTTAACAAAAGCATCTTGTCCAAAAGTAGGCAAGGGACTAGTGGCTCAAATGATTAAAAGTATTAAACTATCCACCTGAAGTTCAGTGTTCGATTCTTTCCCAATCTCACATGTAGGCAAGGGACTAGTGGCTCAAATGATTAAAAGTATTAAACTATCCACCTGAAGTTCAGTGTTCGATTCTTCCCTAGTCTCACATATAGTAAATATGTATTAAACATATTTTCTGCAGTCCAAAAAACTGAGATCTAATAGGGGGTTCTAGTGAAAGTCAGACTTGTGGCCAGATGAGGCTGAAATGCTTCTGTGAGTCTTTCTGGTCCCCGAAAAAGGTAGATAACCGTGGCATGTCATCAGTTGTCTCCATTTTTAAAAGAAAAAAGAAAAAAAAATACGGGGTTCTAAATCCCCTTCCGGTATAAGAAAAACAACAAAAATATGGTGCATGTTGAAGATATATAGAACCTTGGATCTTCCGGAGGAGTTTTTTCACTTTCTGCTCACATCCTTCACAGTTAACGTGCACTTTCAGAACATGCGTCTGCAAAGAAAACACAACGAAAAAAGTATTTCAACTTTATATGCATCGAAGAAAAAAATGGAAAGGGAAGATATGTGGGAGGAGGAGGAGACCTGGATACTGAAGAAATCAAAATCAAATGTCGACGACATCTTTCTAGCTGCTGCTGCTCAAACAAGTAGAACAACAAATGAACAAGTTTCCTTTTTAACGAGGAGATTGTGCTTCCTTTTATGGCGATGGGGATTTTTCGTTTTGTTTGGCCAAAATAATGCTTTTCAAGCAACTGAGAAAAACTTCTTCGAAAGGGGATATAACAAGTGTTTTAACCATTGAATTTTTAATTTATTGTTAACGAAAAAATTAACGGTTCAAACGCCGAGAATATGAGAAACTCTAAAGAAAATATAGAAAGACATGAAAGGAGTAGAAGAACGAAATGTAGGACTGACAGTAGGAGGAGGCTCGGAAAGTGTGATTTGACCATGCTCAGAGACATGACAAATTTCGGGAGGCCTCGTACAATACACACTCTCTCTCTCGCGACACTGTGTGCTTAATTGCAACAACCACTGATCTTTTGAAATTCACAAGACTTTTCAGCAAAAAAAAGTCTTGAGATTGATATAAATTCTCGCT
The DNA here is from genome assembly GCF_041283825.1 of Pyrus communis. Classification (NCBI taxonomy): domain Eukaryota; kingdom Viridiplantae; phylum Streptophyta; class Magnoliopsida; order Rosales; family Rosaceae; genus Pyrus; species Pyrus communis. Next base: position 5,350,064 of record NC_142569.1, read on the forward strand.
TTAGCTTTTTATAATGAAAATCCATATAAATGGTCCTGATGTACTCGGCTTGATGACAGCTCGAGTACATTGCTGCTCATCGAGCTGAGCAACTCTGACTCTCATACACAATCTACAAACAAAGGATTTTCAAGTATGTTGTATCTTATGTATTAACTTCAGATTGTTTACATGGAAAACAGGAAAAGCATACAAGGCCGGAGTTAGACGATTGTTCTATGTGCGCCAAACGCCTCCAAGGAAAAGCTCTGCAAGCTATAAATACGTGGAAAAACAGACCATGAGATCTCCAACGCACTCGCTGTCAGGCTTAATCCCGGAACACTTCCATAACAAATCATTAACGTGTTCTTTCAAGACGGCATGAATAAGATGTTGTCTAGTTTCACAGAGGCATTTCAAGGTCCGGCCTTTGATCGAGTACTTGTTTCGAGTCATCTGGAAATGCATCTGGATAGGTAGCCAAAATCCTTGACTTCATGCTCCTGTTATAAATCACCCTAATGAATCAACATCTCGGTTCAAAGAAGTAATCAAATATAACACAAACTAAACTACATTCGACATCGACAAATTAGCACAAAATACGCAACTTCCTAAGCATCAGGAAGCTAATACATAACTGCATCAAGTGGGAAATTGCATTGACCGGAAGTAAACACCACTCTAGACACCAAAATAAATATTCAGTTAAACTCGCAAGGCTCATCCCGTTTTTCTATTTTCGCCTCTCTGTGTGTGTGACTTTGCTTTTAGTAATGTCAAAACATTTAGTAAAAGGAGCCTTGCGAGAATCGGGGGGTTGGGTTTTTTTTTTGGGGGGGGGGGCGTCTATTGTACGTTGCCTTACCCTTACTTTGCAAAGATTAAGTGAGCACTTTAAATAATCAGATCCCGAACCAAAAGAAAGAATTGATCATACCTTAACTTCTGAAATATGTATTCAAGATCAGTCTTCATAGACTTTAAACGGCGTGTGTTTCTGGAGAAATCTGCAGAAACATCAGCAAAACAGTTCTCTGAAAACTCATTAAAGTGTGACAGGACTGCATTTCCATCTTGCAACCTCCCCAATCTGCACCAGTAGATTCAAATGCCAGGCAAGTAAGCGCCCAAAGGCAACGGCAAAAATAAGAGCTGAATCACTGATCATGAAATACAAAAGGTATAACTACTAAATATCCATTCAGTATAAGCATCACACAGTGTTATTGCTGTTTCCGCAGCGGAGGGGAAATATAGGAAACGATAACATTTCTGCATAATATACATGCAAATGAAATTGTTCAAAATAGAAAATCCAATTCCAAGTTTTCAACAATTTGGGCATACTATACAAGCGGGATTAAGAACGAGGATATTCAAGGTAAAGCAAGAGTGTCGCAATTGAAGATACGATCAAACAAAATTGGTTAAGGTAGTCTGGGCATGTGAAACGAAGACCTACCGCTGTCAAGGCAAAAGGGTAGAGAAAGACCTAGAAAGACTTAGATAGAGACTTTACGAAACACATGGAGTACTCAGAGCTAAAGAAAATTTTGGCGCAAATGTTCTAAGATTCATACAGTCAACTCCTCTTAATGGGATAAGGTTTTGGTTGATTCCCACTTCTCCTTTCCTCCCACACAAGTTTCTCTATTCAATTCAACAGATGACCAAGTAGGGTTTTAATTTTCACACAAACCCATGATTTAATGTCCTTGTTAGTAAAACAAATTCTTAGAAACAGCTCATCCAAACCTCACAATATGAATAAAGTTTCTACCTTTCTCTCCCTCTAACTCTTCAAACAGCATTTCACAGAACCCAATTACACATATGAAAATATGCAACAAACAATCGAATTTAAAATTAAACAAACAATGGTAAACAAGAATTTAATAAAAAATTGCTCAGTCTGAGGAGAGAGAGAGAGAGAGAGAGAGAGTTTTCTTACACGATGTGCTGCAATTGTTTGAGGGAATCCAAGTCCTGAGCATCGATTAGTGTTTTGAATTCATTCGATATCTCCTCCGATGCTTCCCTGATCGTTTCTTTCTCCGTCTGTTCCATCTTCTCTTCCACCTACCTATCACTCTCTCTCGGTACTCAACGGAGTTGGAGGTGGTCGGGTGGGAGTCACAGAGCTACTGTCTCCTCTGGGTCGGGCCACAACCCAAATAAGATGAGTCACATAACCCAAATAAACAAGGAATTCCAGGAGTTAATTTACATGGGCCGATCCAAAGTGAGAACTTGCGTAGGCCCACGATAAATTGGCATTACAGTAGGTTGAAAACTTGAAGGCTCAACCTTATGTGGTTTATCCACAAAAAAAAAAGGTTTGCCTTGAGTCCTTTTGTGAGAAAGTCCAAGGATTGTTGGGTGATCAAAACAAACTTACTCTTCAACTCCTAGAAAATATTTCATAGTCCTGTTGTGTCACCGATCGATTTCGGTTTAGGGTTTAGACTTTAGAGTTCAGAGTTCAGGCTTCCGTCTAAAAAAATGTAATTTCATAGTCCTAAATGTCACTTTCTAGGTATTTTTGCTCTTGCGTGTAAGCTTCAATAAAATTAGTAACAAACTTCGCTGTATGAGTATAAATTATAATTAACATTTTTTTTTATCATTTAGCTCACCTTAGGGCATGTCCATGACTACATGAATGTTACAAAAAAATAACCTTTCAGTTTTGTTTAGGGCATTACTTCTTATCACTAACCCTTTTGCGTTCATGCTAGAAGGTTACTTTTGACCCCAATCCTTTATCTCCTTGATATTATGGAAGAAGAATTGAAACAATATTATATAAATATGTTCATTATTTCCCACTACAAACTAAATAAATAAGTTCCAAAAAAAACCTAAATAAATAAAAGAAAATTTACTAGGTCAGCATATTTACATGCTTTTGCTGGCATAATAAATTTCAAAGTTGTGAGAAGTATGAATCCAAAATTTTCACACTTGTTTGTCTGGTCCAACGCAAAACCCTAGTAAAGACTTGTGAAATAGAAACAATCATGACTTATATTTCTTAAAACCCACCCAGCAAAACTCCAACCATCCACAATATCCCCTTCCTCTTCGAACAAACAAATTAAACATACATATATTGCCAAAACCCAAAACCCACCAAACATCATAACCATCCTGCCCTGCACTGCATCTCCCACCAAACAGCGAAAGTCCCTCGTACTGTCACAGTCCCCTAAAACCCTAATCCTCCAAAAAAAAAACCCAATTCACAGAAACATGAAAGCTTCACCGGTACACCCCCACCAGTCAAACACTCAAACTATTCAGTATTCACCCTGATAACCACTAATTAAGACTCTCTGAATGCCTCTCTTAGACCATGATTGTCTATCGGACTCAAACCCTAGCTGGCTACTAAATAAATTTAAGAAGCCTGCAGATCATTAGATTTGGTTAAAGATCTCATCAAATTTTTTACAGTCAGACAAGCAAAGCAAAGCCCAATAAACTAGCTCAAATCCTAGCTAGGGTTAGTGTTTTCGAAAAGCTAGAGATCTTTGCACTTTAATATTTCTCTGCATTTCTTTTGCACTGGTCTTTTTTCCGTTGTTGGAGAAACCAACCGTGCCATAAAAAGGATTCAAAGGGCACGCCCAAGTTGAAAGCTCTGACTCTACCCACCTGAAAAAGGGATCATTTTCTTATTAGATATAAAAAAATGAAAAATGAACATCATAAAAAAATAGAAGCATGAGATTAAAGCAGTATTGGCAAAAGTGGAGAGGTAGGGTGGGTGTCTCCATGCGGGAACAACCGCTTTAATTTACTCTGCACCAAAAGATAGAGAGATTCATATCATTTTCCCATAAATAAACCCCATTAGTTTAATTTACCTGTCATCGGTTAATTTGTTAATAAATACGCAAAAAATATAGAGCACGAGACTCGAAATTTTCACAGTGCCTACGCCTTTCGTGCTCAGCTTTAAAAACACCTCGAATTTCAAATGCTGAAAAGCCAAAAGAGGACATCTCAGCCTCAGGGTAGAAGAGCAGACGAGGGCCCTCCTCAAACCATGTAACTGTTTTATGCTCATGAACAGGCATGTAATGTCCATGTTTGAACTTGATGATGTCTGTATCTGCATGCTGGAAACGATGCCGTTATTAGGACCATGCATGCATTGCATGGCATGCGGCATGCATCATGTTATTATATGTACTTCGGATGAATTGCCAAGTAAAATTAGGATGAAAAGAACGTATATAGTGTATTATAAAAAACGTACGTAGTAATCAACTTGTACTAGTAGAAAAAAAATCTTATATATCTAAAAGAAAACAAACTGATAATTCATGTTATATTATTAGAAATTAGAAGCATGTTTAGGTAACATGAGAAATAATTAGTAGAATAACACATTATAACACCCCTCCTAATCAAGTAAAGAAAAATACATAATAAATTATATGTTCACTACATGCAACTTGTCAAAATAAAACTCATATAACAAGATTGACGTCTTATGTATATTAGCTTTGATTGTTATATTTTTTTTGTGGGATATGTTTTGGTTATGTATGAGTGTGCATAGTCAATTTAAAGTCTAGTAATGCTAGTTAAATTAATTTTTTTAGACAAACTTATAAATCTTATAACATCTCACTTATAAAAAATAAACATATATATTTTTTTTTAATCTTCAACAAACACGTTAATATTTAATTTACACTTTTTTTGTTGGGAAGCTGTTGGGCAGTCTTGTAATATAAAACACAGAACGATAAGATGTTGATGGACATGACTTGAATCCAAATTTCCAATCAAAAAGAGACAAAATCAGGACTAGTGTACGTTTTTATGTCAATTGTCAAATCAAATCAAAGTGTGGTATGTAATTAGCCACCAAACCTAACCAAACCAAACCAAACCAAGCACGTAATTGATTATAATTACCAGATTAATTTTAGGGTTCATCATTAGGCCACACACTAAAGAGTAGGTGGTCCATCAGCACCATAACACTTTAGCACAAGCATATACACTATAGCAGACAAGGCAGAGCAGAAAAGCTGAGGGGGGGCAGGAGGGCATGGGGTTGGCTTTTGGGCACGTCTTTTAATTGGGGAGAAATGGTTCTGGCTTCGTTTCAGAAGTATACTGATTGTGATTGGGACGTGGCTGGTGTTGAATGGCAAGTGTGAGGTCATCCCTCCCTCGGATGAGAATCCTCTGCGAGAATTCCAGAGATCATTTTTTTTATGATCGTTTATTATTCAGTTAATTTTCATTATAAACGATTTATGCTTAATTTTAAATAAAAATTTTAAAATAATTTTTATTTGCATGATAACAAATAAACAGATACAATAAAGTAATTCTCGGGATCGTCACAAAAAAAAATCCGGATATGATTTTATTCCCCCTCCATCGATCCCTCTCCCTTACTATTTGTAAACTTGTGTGGTGTGGCCATTGTGCAAAGTGAGATTCCTTTTGGCCCACTTATCTCAAAGATTCAAAACCCCCAACAGAAATAACGATTCTTGCAATTCCCATTTGTGGGGGTTGTGTAACTTGGTTTCTAGGGGACTTCAAGTAAGTAAAACATAACTTTAGGATTTTAGTTTTGTAAAAAAGAATGTTTGTGATGTTAGAATCTAAGTCATGTTTGTAAGAAGGAGAAAACCTATTTTTGCTTTTAATTATGCGTATTTTCAACACCATGAGAAAGTTTAGATTCATTCTTTACCTCATGTTGTGATTTGAAAATTCAGCTTGGATCACGACGAAAGAAAATACACCAAAACGTCATTTCAGCCGTCAAGCATATTGCGCCAAGTATTATCAATATATATCAAGCAGACATTTCATTGAACACTTTATTAGTACAAACAAGTTAAATGATTCTTAATAAACCTTCATATTTATTATTCCCATCTAGACTTTCACATTTGTTATTCCCTTCCTATGGGTTATCAGAACCACCCATGATACCTTAATGGATCCACCCTTGCTCGTGATTAGGTTACCGTCGTGAGTTTGCATTATTATTTCACCTTTTCCCTGCAAAAAAAAAAAAAAAAAAAAAAAAATTCATATGACCGGTATTTTGGTTTCGCACTAAGATAACATTGAACAGATATACAAGAAGCTATTCACGTTTTTTTCTCCATTTTAGTTTCTTTTCTTTCAGTTTCACCCAAAAAGTTAACAAAATCTTCAGTCAATAGTTAAAATCAACAATCGGACAACAATTCAATGGAAAGATTACTAATTATTCTCTTTAATTCAATTACATGTTTCAATATTTCATTACAAACTCTGCTAGTTGCACTCTCATCACAATCTCAATGTGCATGGAAATATAAAATAAACTACGTATACAATTCATCACGGTCCGGTTGGTGTGTATACAAAGTTAAAATATTAGGAAACTTTTTTTGAAAGTAGAACTCTTTATAAACTCTCAACTGCCTTATATTTTCTACACAGTATCTTATAATGTTGACACAAAATTAACGTCAAACTGTTGCAAGTGCAACAAAGAGAATGAGAGAGGACTGGGACCAATGACTTCACACCGTGCAACGTGGTACGGCAGCATGACATACTCGGATACTCCACAGCATCACACTAATTACACAGAATCCATCAGGTGACGTGTACTGCAACCATTTCAAATATATACCATGAAACGTTTAATCTCACAGATGAGGAGTCCCAAATCCAAATTAAAAGCATGATTTCACGTTTATGTGTATTTAATAATTGTTAATTAGGGGTGGACACATGTCGGATCAGGATGATATAAACTTGAACTCTAAAAAATTAGTCATAAAAATCAAACAAAGATAGATAAAATACGAAAACTTAGGTATGACAGTATGACCATGTAGATATTCAAGCAATCTCACAAAGGAATATGCTTCATTTTATTTAGGTATCGTTTCGTTCGGCTTAGGTACAACTTTCAATACATACGATCAACCCTTTGTAAGATTAGCTGATTAATAATTAGTTGGTCAGGCTGTCCAATTGAACATTGAAATTTCTCTAGATAATGAATGGCACGGTTCAATTAGTTTTGTCGTCCTGATAGGTTAAATGCCTAAATAGATGTTATAAACGAATTGTGATCAAATGAAAAAAAAAGAAAAGAAAAAAGATGTCATCATGTAGGGTTTTGATCCGTTTAAGCTAATAGTAGCTAAGTTATGATCTAACTTTTGTACACCATCGTTAGATGTTTGTCTTGTTTGAGCTTAATTTTCAGAGAGAGAGAGAGAGAGAATTGGTTTGCCTAACCATATCTTTATTATTCTGAAGATTCCACAGATTGAGCAGGTCTCCTGCAGTTTTGGCAAATAGGGTAGGATCTTCATCTTCTTCTCCCTCTTGTCTTTTGCATTCAATTGCCTTAATTCAATTATTTTTTCCACTTGTATTTACAGACCGCTGCAAAATGCAGAGACTCTCTGGGGTTAAAATTAAAATAAAACATGTCAGTGGACCAATTGTAAAGCACACTGTTATTGACTTCTATGGGATATTTTTACATGATCCCTTGGCTAAATTCCATAATTCAATCTTACCCTCCACTTTCGAACTGTTGTATTTTGTTGCAATTTTAAAAAGGAACTTTAACGAAAAGCTCTTGGTACTGTTCACTTTAACGAAAAATTACATTTTAACATTAAAAAATCAATCATGATACTATTTACTTTACTTTTTACTTTGTTCTTATTGTTAAAACTCAAAGTTTTCAAGCTATTTTCATTAATTTTCCTATTTTAAAAGAGACTGGGAGTGAATAAATCTCGCTGGAAATTTACTGCAGTGCAAGATAAAAAAAGGGCACCAGGACTTCCATCTCCAAGGTTTCAGACATTGTTGGCAATGTACATGCTAAGAAATTAGTGTGTGCTTTTCTAAGTTTGAAATGCTAAAATGGTCGATGTGATTTTTAATTTGGCCAAGTTAATCGTTATATTATTCATATTAGTTAGAATAATCTATTCCGTTGTGTGAACGTTAAAAAAAGAAGCGTAAATGTCAAAAAGATCCTAGAACACAAGTGCCAAGTTCCAAAACTAGGGCAATGACGTTGGGAGAAACTCTGTAGTAGTGTTGACTGACTAGAGCAACTATCACACTCACACCGAGCATGACCAAAATGTTACAGGGATCGCATGCTTTTGCGATAGATTCAGCATTCACAAACCATTGTGACACGTTGAAGTAGACTGCATAACCATATCCATATCGATCCAAAATATAAACATACATACTGCCTTCCAGAGGTCTAAAAGTACACTTATAAGAAGGAACTACATAACAGATAATTTAAGTGTTTGTTGAGATCTATCGTCACAATCACACGAAGGACCAGTTCATGAACATCAATGCCAGGCAACCTCACAAAGGAATATGCTTCATTGTATTTAGGTATCGTTTCATCCGTACAATTCTCAATACATACGATCAACCCTTTGTAAGATTAGCTGATCGGCAATTGGTTGGTCAAGTTGTGCAATTGAATATTGGAATTTCTCTAGATAATGAATGGCACGGTTCAATTAGTTTTGTCGTCTTTGTAGGTTAAATGCCTAAATAAATGTTATAAACGAATTGTGATCAAATGAAAAAAATTTACAATACTCCGGAGTATAATAACCTCATCCGTGACAACAAAGATTCAAAACATTCTTATTTTTACTAAAAGAAAAAAAAATAGGAAAAAGATGATCTTCATCATGTAGGGTTTTATTCTGTTTAAACTAATAGTAGCTAAGTTATGATCCAACTTTTGTACCATGGTTAGATGTTTGTCTTGTTTGAGCTTACTTTCACAGAGAGAGAGAGAGAGAGAAAGAGAGAGAGAGAGAGAAGAGAGAGAGTTGGTTTGCCTCACATTATCTTTATTACTCTGAAGATTTCACGGATTGAGCAGGTCTCCTACAGTTTTGGCAAATAGGGTAGGATTTTCATCTTCTTCTCCCTCTTGTCTTTTGCATTCAATTGCCTTAATTCAATTATTTTCTCCACGTGTATTTACAGACCACTGCAAAATGCAGAGCCTCTCTGGGGTTAAAATTAAAATAAAAACATGTCAGTGGACCAATTTGTAAAGCACACTGTTATTGATTACTGTGGAATATTTTTACATGATCCCTTGGGTAAATTCCATAATTTAATCTTACCCTCCACTTTTGGTGAACTGTTGTATTTTGTTGCAATTTTAAAAGAGACTGGGAGTGAATTAATCTCACTGGAAATTTACTGCAGTGCATGACAGCAAAAGGGCACCAGGACTTTCATCTTCTAGGTTTCAGACACTTTTGGCAATTTACATGCTACTAAATTAGTGCGTGCTTTTCTAAGATTGAAATGCTTAAATGGTTGATGAGATTTTCAATTTGGCTGAGTTAATTGTTATATTATTCATATTAGTTAGAATAATCCATTCCGTTGTGTGAATATTAAAAAGAGAAACGTAAATGTCGAAACAATCCTAGAACACAAGGGCCAATTACAAAACTAGGGCAATGACTTTAGGAGAAGCTCGGTAGCGTTGACTGCCTTGAGCAACTATCACACTCACACCAAGCGTGACCAAAATTTTACAAGGATCGCATGCTTTTATGAGATACGGCATTCCCAAACCATGGTGATACGTTGAAGTAGACTGCATAACCATATCCATATTGATCCAAAATATAAACATACATGCTTCCAGAGGTCTAAAAGTACACTTATAAGAAGGAACTACATAACTTTAACAGATAACTTAAGTGTTTGTTGAGATCTATCGTCACAATCACACGAAGGACCAGTTCATGAACATCAATGCCAGGCAGTGATTGGAATCGTCATCGTTAACAACTTTCCATGCAACAGCTTGCTCGTAGGACACCGGCCTACCCATGCTGGATGCACATATTCCGGCTGGCAGATATGCAAAGCCCTAAAAATTCGGAAGAATTGAGCGCGTTAGAAAGTTGTATGAACAAACAATTCAAGATAGAAAAACAATAAGAGCCCGGTTTGGGGAACTATTACCTGCTGCGTGATTTTGGAGAACTCCGAGCAGAGAAGTTTCCGTCCAGCTTCGTCTAGAATCTTGTCAAGCGTGATATCTTGGAGGGCAACAAGGGTAGTTTCGAGCATGTCAAGGCCAGCCTGGTTTGCAAAGGTGAACACTGGAGATGCCTGCAATTGAATTTCCAACAAACAGGTTGAATAGGGAACTCAGCATGTAGTTACTAGGCTACAGTCTAAGAGAGAAGGAAATTAAAACAGAAGGAATTACATTTGTTTTCACAGAGCAGCACATGATGGCATCCGAATGGCGCCAAAGTTGTTTCAAAACAGCATCACCAGATGAGATATCGACACGAAATAGCTCTCCCCCAGTGTGGATCCTGAAATACCGTATGTGTTCAGCTTTATGCAAATAGAACACTAAAGTAAAGAGATGAAATATAAGTGACACCTGTAGCTTCTGAAAATCCATCGTGCCAAAGTATGAGCTTCGGGAGATCCAGGAAGGGGCTTTGGTCCTATTTGCGAGCTGAGCCTGGAAGGGGCAATAGCCATAGCTACCCTCTGAACAGAGCTTACAACACTACGCACGTACTGGCGAGCCATAGCAGCCACATTGTCTCGCAAGTGGTTCTCAAAGGTAAATTGGAAGGCTATGGTTAGCACTGACCTAAGGTTGTAACCATTCCCATCAGGGTCATTAACGGCGCGAGCACCACTGGTTCCTATTTCAAGGGTAGAGGCCAAATCTAATGTGCGAGATGCAGTAGGTCCATCCTGCAGTAAAGAAACAAGTAAAAGAAATCAGATATAATCAAAACAGACGGATACAAGAAATACTGCGATGTAAGTAAGATTAGTGACGTCACTTAACTGCCTTGGGATCCAAAGGTATGACATGAAAACCAGAGGGCAACAAAGGAGCATCATCAGCAAATGATTCATCGATAGGTGCGAAGACAAGCTGAGCACAGGCACCAACTGCATTCTCATCAACTCCACTGCACAACTGTAACAGTATATTATAGGAAACTTGTGTTAATTTGACAGCATCAGCAAACACATGATGAATTCGATCGATATGCAGAATCAGTACACTAACCTGTAATAAGTACATATCCTGTGCCAAAGCTACATCTTCAGGAGAGAATGCAGGACCCTCTAGCCGAACTACCTCTAAAAACTACATAAGAGTGAATGGCACGAATTACAACAAAATTGACTTTAAACACAGTGGATACGCAGTTACAGCATTGAGTTTAACACATGGAAAATGCAGTCACTGAAATGAATTTAGAGAGGATGATAAAGTTAATACCTCCTCATGCTCCACAGTTTGTGCAAGCGGTAAAATATTCTGGGTGGTAGGAAAGCCACCACCTCTTGCAAGAGGAACTGCATATGGACTAGCTTTGAGACATGCCGCAGAGTATGCATCAACCCCATAGTCAGCCCACTCTGAGCGGTGCTCCCTCAGAAAACGAACAAGCAAAGCAGGAGGAACACTCTGATCAACCAAATGAAAGTTATCAGCCAACGATAGAAACCAGATTACTGAAAAGGGAGGGGGCAAATATACAAAACTGTGGAAGAACTGAGCCACAATTGCGTTAAGTTGCTAGGGACTCACCTGCAGCAGCATTGATGCCTTGGCACACAACACCCCTCCTCCAAAGGGTGAGAAAATAGATGTGTTATACTGCGAACCAAGCACTTTGTTTGGAGATGAGTTAATCGCAATGGTAACATCTTCCACACCATCACTACCCATTAGTGTCCAACCGTCATCAGCAAACCCATTAACAGCATCGTTAAACCCACTGAAATCCAATTCCAAATATTCTTAGTAAATCAAGAAATATGTTACTACAGCGGCCAAAGTTCCATATGCACTTCAAATTGCAACCACCCTTTTGGTACTCAAGATTTCGGAGGGCATACCTGCACAGCCTCTGACAAAATGTCCTCAGCACAGCAGGTTGGCGACCTCCACCATGCTGAATTTCTCCACTAGACTCTTGAGCTATCTGTCGTATGTGTCGCAAGGCCTACAAAATAAAATAACAAAGATAAGTTGTGAATGGATAGGAAGAATAAACTACTACGTATAGTGACATTTGCACAAAAGTTCTTACAGAAATGGTCGTCTTTTGAGCAAGGATTTTGCAGGATTCATAAAGTGACCTGAGAACTTCGGGAACGCTCCAGGCCTAAGACATAAAAGGCACTTAATAAGGAAATCAAATAACTAAAGATTTGAGATAGATATAGTAATGATATACTCTCACATCTAAATCAACATGATCAACAATGTTGATAATGGAGCCACCACCCTCACAAGGTCGGATAAGATAGCCACTCGGAAGCATCTCAGCTCTGACAAAACTCGCCGATGTTGGCCCTGTTGGGCCACCAGTAGAAGAAGTCAACGACCTCTCGCATACCTGTAAATGTAATTTTGAGATGGTGAGACAACTACAATAATTTTTCCACCAAGAACAACCAGAGATAGTAAGTCAAATCTCAGGATAAGAAAAGGAATCACTAATTGAATTACCACAAGACTGCCGTCTTCCAAACTTGTAGTATATCTTAGCGTCCAAAAGTCACGTGCCGCAGCCAATGTTGTGGGTGCATAAGTCTGGTTCAAAAGAAAATTTAAAGACTTAGAATACAAAACAACATTATCGCCACAGTATTTGATGCCTGGACGCATAGTGATAGAGCACCAATTGATTAAAACAGCATACCTGCATGTATACGAGCTCAATTGTTCCACCATTCCCCGCAGGGATTAAACTTAACACCTCAAGGCATCGGCAATCGCGAAACCAAGACTTACGATCTTTGAGGATTTCGGCGACCTATAATGGAAGTGAACATTTTACACCGGGGAGAGAAAAATGCACAAACACAAATTTTTCAAGCGCCATCTGAAAATTCATACCTTTGTGGGCTCTAGGCTCACAAGACCGCAAGCTCGTGCTGCTACTCCACTGCAGTTGCGGGAGACAGCGACGATGCCAATAGAATCCGGACCAGGCTACAAAATATTGCAGGGAAAGTTACATTTCGAAGTGGTCCAGCAGATATAAAGTAGTAGACTGTAAAATATAGACTCATGCTTGCTCATTGCTTTAAAAGAAAAGAAGCTACCTTCATCCCAATCATCTGGACCCAGTCGACAGCAGTTCCGGTAGCCTTAGAAAGGAACTCTGCCAGGGTCTCTTCTGCTATTGCAAGAAGACTGAAACAAAAAGAAAAATAATACTGTAAGCTCGCTTACTTAATCATAAACTAAACAGCTTCAATCAGTTGTTCCACGGACACTAACGACTCACCCAGCTGGGTTGTTAGCATCCCTTTTGGGGTGCTGGGGAGTTGGGTTTTGCTGTTGTTGGTGCTGACCACTCATGACCACAGACTCGCAGCTATTGTCTGTGGTCGTTCCCGATGCCTACATAGAATAATCAAAACAGTTTAGAATATGTATGATCGCAGAAACCTTGTACGTTTTGTAAAGTACATTTCGTTCGAAAACATGCAACATTTTGTAGAACAGAAGAGGCACTTAGTGAGAATTACGGTATGCAGTTGCTGCTTCATAAATCCGTTCTCATAAACCAAATGAGAAACTTGCTTCTGTAAGCGGTCATTTTCTTCCATTAACAGCTTGTTCATTGCAGATAGCTTTCTGTTCACTGTCTGGAGCCGAGAAGATTCCTTCCGCTGCTTCTCTCGGCATCTACACAAATAAGAACAACACGCAAAATGCAAGTTTTAGAGATTAATCTATCAGTTGATGGTCGTAAAATCTTATTCGGAAACAACTCGAATACTAATGTGCGTAAAAAAAAAAGATCGGAAATTCTGAATGCTGAAACTAACCGATTTATTATCGTCACTTGCGTGATAAAGTAAAAGGCTACGTTTGGTAAGCGGAAATTAATTCAAGGGAAGTCATTTACGCAATAAAACATCGAATAAAAATCATGGGAAAAGGAAGAAAATTCCAAACTCAAGAAACGGCATTAATTAAGCCAAAAAGGTGCCACTTGGGTCAAAAGAATCATTGGAAAAGAAAGAACATAATAAATAATAAAAGAAACTTAAAAAAAAATCCAAAAAACTTTTGTTTTAATGAAAAATAACAAATAAAAATACAGTGAATAGTAACATAAAAAAATGTAAATCTTTAGTTTTTAATTAAAAATAAATAGTACGAAGAGTTTAGTTAAAAACTCCATAAAAACAACTCTAAAATAAAAGAAAATGGATTGAGATGTCATTATCGTTCATTAAAAGTCCAAAGGACGCAAAAGCAGGTTATAAATTTTACATTTACTTTTCTGCAAAAGATTAAATATGCAAAAATCCAAGTGAAAGTTTCACTTTCTAACAACCGTTGTCGTTTTCTTCCATTAAATCGCAAATTAAAGGAAGCACAGACCTCCTTTTCGGAGGAAGATCGTTGTTCAGATAAATTCTCATTTATCTAAAAATAAACAAGAGAGAGAGAGAGAGAAAAAAAATTCCACGTGAAATAAACTGCATTATACGAATAATTTTTTACAAAAAAAAAAAAAATAAAAGACAGAAGCTTGAGATTGCAGCCTTGCAGACCAGAGAAACAATATGTACGTATATATATACACATGGATTATTTTGGATTCTTTAGCGCAAAAACGAAGGCGTTTTAGAATTTATACAGAACGGAGGAAGATAAAGCTTTGTTCTCGTACTTGTAAATAAAGAACTCGGCTTTTTCCAAAGACAGAAAACGGTTAGAGCATTTTTGAAATGATAAAAAGAACCCACATTTTCTCTTCAAAACTATACCTTTACACAAACAATTCAAATTGATAAAAGTCCATCACTTTCCAGAAAAGATGTGAACTAAATTTGAGATCCATCTCTCCAACAAAAATTATGACAAAATCAGGAGAAAAAATGGCGGAAAATAGATGACAGAGGAGGCCAGAGAATCAAATTACCATTTTCCCAGCTCTTAAAAAATTTAAAAATAAAATGGTTAATACTACCTGCGGTTCTGGAACCAGACTTTGATCTGTTTAGGCTCAATGTTGGAGAGAATGGGGCACTCTCTGATGAGCTGCTGCCTTTTCAGAGAGCTGGGCTTTGGGCACTCTGAGTAGACTCTCTCCAACGCCTCCACCTGCTCCGGCGTGTACCGAACGTACTTGCTCGAATCCATCTGCTGCCTCCCGCCGCTGCTGCTTCCAGGCGAGTCTCGATGCATTAGCAGCGCCATGTACGGACACACCACAACAAATCCAAAGGCTAAAAACGGGGAAGATTTGTGAAGAAAAACAGAAAAGACCACAAATCGAAAAGTGGGAAATCTCAAGAAACAGGTGAAAACTGAGGAAACCCAGAAAAGATGTGGGCTTTGAGCTCAGTGTTTTGGCAGAGGGGGAAGAAAAAATGGTGGGAAATTAATGTTTGGTTTGGTGGGTTTAGAAAGATGATTGGTTTTGGGTTAGGCGTTGTTCTTCGTCTTCTTCTTCTTTGGTAGTGGTGGTGGTGTTAGTGCAGCTGGGCAGGCTCTCTCCGCCAAGAGAGCCTCCTCTCTCCTTCATCAGATGCCTCTCCCTCTCTCTCTCCTCCCTCACTCTATCGGTCCTCACACACTCTCTCTCTAAAACTCTTTTGGTTTTTCTCTCTCAAGAACTCAAAAACTGAAAAACTCAAGTTAGAAAAAGCTCCTAGCTTGCTCAACAGTGGTTAAAGGGTGGCCCTGCTTGTGGTTTGGGGCTCCATTCTCGAGAGTTTTCTCTTAAGAGAGAGAGAGAGAGAGAGAGAGAGAGAGAGAGAGAGAATTTATGTTTTTTGGTTTTCAAAAAATAAAAAGGAAAAAAGAAGAACCCACAGAAATAGAAATAGCAGAAAGGGATAGATAAGGGGAAGAGAGAGAATGTGCGTGTTTCTTTGTTTGTGGGTTTATATGTTGCGACAGAGAAAGCAAAGCAAGCAAGCCACAAGAAAACAAACACCACAATGCCAAATCAAACGGCAGCTGTGAACTGTCTACGACTCTGTCCTTTTCTCTCTCTCTCTCTCTCTCTTTTTTTCTAAATTTATTTTTCCAATTGTTTTAATTTTGTATTTCTTGATTAAAAAAATACAATAATTCCTTTCTCTCTCTCTTATTCTCTGTAACTGGTGATGTGAACAATTTCGAAAAGGAAAGAAAAAAAGGGAAAAGTATAAATAAATGAGGAAGGCAGCGCTGCTGCTGCTGAGCTGACTGCTGATATGATATGATATGAGCCTGCAGGCCGTGAGAGTGAGGAGGGAAACCCAAAGCAACCACTGATGAGAGAGAGAGAGAGAGAGGACGTTTTTACAGATCTAGTTAATGTTTAATGTTTTGATTTGATTTCAAGTGTCTAATCTTAAAACTTGTTCATCTCAGAATCTACTTAATCAACGGTAGGTAACAAGGGTTTAGTTGGGGTGTTCTTAGAAGTACTGAGTAACTGAGGTGTTTTTATAAAAATAAGGTATAAATAAATTAAAAACGTGAAATAACAAAAAATAAGTTTATTTTCATAGCATAGCGAAGCAGTTTTTTTTTTTCAAAACACAGTAATACCAAACCAGCTTTTAAAGTATCGCTCAACCACAAAAGTGATTCTAACAATGTTTAATAGATTGAAATGAGCATTTAGAAGAGTTTTAACACTACTAACATCTTGAGACAGAAAAATTAAAAGTGATTTTACATTTTGGAGAAGCATGAAGTAAGAGCTTCCGAGGTACATTATGGTCATAAGCACAGCAGTTCCGATGAAAAATACTTAATAGCTTTAATAATATTGGAATAAAAGGTAAATTGAATATGGCATGTTTTTGTATGGCCATGATAAGAGCCATGCATGGGATGCATGTATGTATGCATGCATGGATGTTGTTATGTATGTAACATATGGATGCATGTATGCATGAGTGAGAAGGAAACTGTGGGGAGTGGGAGTTGCATGGGAAGCGTGAAGGGAGAGAGAAATTGGACAAAAGTAGAGTAACGCTTGCATTACTTGGTTATATGGGTTCCTTGCTACTTGGGCGGTTTAACCCGGAACTCGAGAGGTAAATTCAACAATAGGCCCAAATTATAGGGTTGTGAAAGTTTTTTTTTTTTTTTTTTTTTTTTTAATCGTAAAGAATGAAGGAAAAATTGGCCACTCACAGGGAATTGTGGACATCATTTAGGTGCCAAGAACATAGTCTTGTACACATGTAATAAGGTTGAAATTTTTTCTTTAAAGTTCTAACTAATTATATTATTACACTTAATGCATCAAGTTGTGTTCCTTAGAATTTACACAGCTTGACTCATAACTCATAAGCAAATGCAAGTGTTTATTTTGTTTTTGAGGCCTAACGAACATTGTGTCAATAATACTCTGCATATAAAAAAAACTTAACTAATCTGTCGTATGCAATATATATGCGTGTCATGTAAGGAAAGACGCGTGATAGATGCGTGAACACTAGTACATACATGACAAAATAACGTATATGTAACATGTTAAAGATGCAAAGAAAATGACTTGTTTTAATGATATTGTCACATCCCCGCCCGAGCCCTCACCATATCCTGGGCTGAACTCCACCGTAGCACGATATTGTCCGCTTTGGGCTCCGACTACGCCCTCACGGTTTTGTTTCTGAGAACTTCCCAGTGGGTCACCCATCATGGGAATGCTCTCGTCCCTTTCTCGCTTGACTTCGAAGTTCCAATGAACTCCGAAGCCAGTGAGCTCTCAAAAGGCCTTGTGCTAGGTAAAGATGGGAATATACATATAAGGCTTACATGATCCACTCCCTTGGGCGATGTGGGATGTTACAATCCACCCCCCTTGAGGAGCCCGACGTCCTCGTCGGCACACACGCGGTCAGGGTTAGGCTCTGATACCAAATTGTCACATCCCCGCCTGGGCCCCCACCACATCCCAGGCTCGACTCCACCGTAGCACGATATTGTCTGTTTTGGGCCCCGACCACGCCCTTAAGGTTTTATTTCTGGGAGCTCACACAAGAACTTCCCAGTGAGTCACCCATCATGGGAATACTCTCGCTCCTTTCTCACTTAACTTCTGAAATTCCGATGAACTCCAAAGCCAGTGAGCTCTCAAAAGGCCTCGTGCTAGGTAGAGATGTGAATATACATATAAGGCTTATAGAATCTATTCCCTTAGACGATGTAGGATGTTACATATATACCACTCCATCCATCATTATATAATGGCCTGAAGGTGTGCGTATGTTCATGTAATAGTCACACGTAACATCTACCAAATAAAATCAAGAAAGATGTAATAACAAATAAAAAATAAGTCATTTATGAAGAAATATTGGAAAGTGTCATGGAGGATCAAATCAGTTTGAATCGAATTAGTCTCCATTATCATGGACTTACCACATATTTTGACAAAAAAGAGATGCTTGGTTACACAAAAATGGTGGAGGAGTTCTTAAGCAAAAGCAGTTTGTTGTCTATTCACGTAACTTAATGTTTATGATTGGAAAGTTTATATTATTATTCATTATTTAAAGATCATTTTTGACCCCAAAAAAAAAAAAAAAAACGAAAATAGGAGACGGTTTAGTCCTTGAATTATATAAAAACAGAGTCGGAATCGATAAAAACATGACAAAACTTCTATTTATTTGCTACAATTGATTAACCAAACAACCTTAGTTCTTGATGAGGGTAAATTGTGATGCAAACCAAAACTCTGGATAAGTTTCAAAGTAAACTAGTTTTGGACATATGTAGTTGGTGGCACTTACTTGTAGAGAAAGCCAGATATGCAAGTGTTATGTCAAAGGAAAGGGGAAAAAAACTCACGGGATGGACGTAATGGGGTAAATTTGAGAAGATAATTCAACTTAACCAATTTCAAATCATCATTATATTTGTTTGTATTTACAAGTGGGGTTTGCTGTCCTCAAATTCAACTTATACATATTTCTTCATGCCAATAATATCCTAGTTAACTTATTAACTCACTAGAAATGTGGCACGTATTGTGCATGTGCATGCATCGTAACTTGTAAGTTAAAAGTGCGAAAAGAGACCAATTAGCTCTCGGTATCTAATGATATTTTCTTTTCAATGTTAAAAGAGGTTTTAAGTCTGAATTATTTTCGATAGAGTTTTATACAGTTACCATATACCACGCATTTTACCTATTAAATCTATGCATTGTTTAATTAAATTGAAGACTAGTCAATAATAGTTAGATATATATATATATATATATACACATACATATATATATATATATAATAGGGTTAATTGATATAGTTTTAGTTTCTCCACCTGAAAAAGGAAATAAGAAAACTTTAAACACACTTGATTATCAAGCTTCAATGATGGATGCCAGTGTATAAAATTTTTTATTTTTGTCAAAAGTGTATACAAAAATTTAAACCAAAGTATATATACTTTATAGTTTATAGCATGCATGAAGAGGCCTCTTATTAAATTAATTAACAAGTGGCAGGGGTTCACATCACGAATTGAGATCCTGTCTGAATCTCTGTTTTCGGAACTTGGAAATTTGAGTCATTTAAAAACTTGATTTTGTGTGAGATGAGTCAATATGATGGATTGTTAAGGGCCGCATGATATAAATTGA